>NC_134482.1:9707422-9753015 GCF_964194025.1 Convolutriloba macropyga
CCAAATAATAAACGCAAGACAAGAAGCAAACGAATCACTCGAAACATTCTACAGCAGACTAAGACAGTTAGGAGCAAAAGCAGCTTTCGGCGCAGTAGAACAAGAATTAGTGAAAGACTTTTTCATTGGAAAAACGAATTATACGGCCATCCAAATTGAACTCCTATCGGAGATGAGAACACCAGCACAAGCAATAAATTATGCATTAGCAGGGGAACGCGGCCAACAGAACCAAAAAGGAATTTTAAGAGGAAAAAATTCCAACTGAACTACCACAGTAGCACACCTCTCAGCGTGAGAGACAAAACCAGCCATACTCCTTACACGGAACACAAAACAATACCCGCAATGCTGGAGATTGTTCACACCTAATCACAACAACAATTGCCCAGCAAAAGTATCACAATGCAACATATGTAAAAAAAAGAGGACACTTCGCAAAATTGTGCAGGTCATAGATAACACCACTTCCCAAAAATAGAGGACAATATCCACAAAGACAACACTCACAAACAAGAAAAGTGAAAAATATAAATGAAGAGGATACACAAGAGATAGAACCACCACTGGATGAAGAGGACGAAATAGAAACAAGAGACCCAGAACCCACAATGTACATTACAGAATTAATGGAAAACTGGAATACAATCAACCTTATCGAAAGAGACTTCAAAAACATCGAAAATACCGAAATAAAGAATATGACTCCCCATGGATAAATAATCATACAGACAAAACTTAAAAACAAGAACATCATAATTTGGTTAGCCAATACAGGATCACCACGCAGCTCCATCGACATCCAAACGGCAAAAGATTTAATTGAAAAAGAAACAAACTTGAGAATAGAGAACTACGACGGACAAATCAAATTCAAGTGCTTCAACAACAAAGACATATCAATCATAGGCCAACTCCAAATGAAACCCCAGGTTCACGGAAGGCAACAAACTGTAACGTCCTTGTGGTTGAACACAAATCACAAAAATATATGGGTAGAGACATTCTCGCAAAACTGGGACTGACCCTCATTCAACAACAAACAAATTCAGGTAAGAAAAATTTAAATATCAACGATAATAATATCGAAAAAAATACTACCAAATGGATCTTCAAAAAGTACCCACACCTATGTACAAGACTAGGTAGAAGCAAAAACCAAATTGCGAAGTCCATTCTGAAAAATGAAAAAACACCGACACAACACAGAGGATGAAGGGGACCCCTACATCTAGTAGAAAAAATATTAAACGAACTACAAAAATTAATTGACAACAATCAAATTTTCCGTCTGGAGAAATGCCTCGACGACTTATTCATGAACCCCATAGTATTAACGGTCAAAAAAGGCAAATCAATTAAAATAGCACTAGACTCAAAAAAACTAATCAAGGCAACCCATAAAAATAAATATCAAAAGCAAAGCATCTACCACCTAACAGATTCAATTTCAATGCAAATCTCATCAAACAAAAACAAAATATGTTTTGACCATAAGTATTGACCTTAAATATGTATACAGCCAGATACCTTCGGACGAGAGCATTTCAAAGCAAAAGCTATTTCAACATCCTTGGCTGAAAAGCAACAGGAACTTACAGATTCGTAAATGGTTTCTACGGATTAACGGACATGCCTGCAACATTTCAACAATCAATAGACAAAACATTGGTTGCAAGAATTACTTCGCATTCCTAGACGATATTTTAATCGGAACAAAACATAAATTGAAGGATCATGAAGAGGCACTAGATGTAATGCTGAATAATCTAAACAAAGAAGCACTGGCAAAAAGTTTACAAAAATATGAATCGCAAAACAAACCATCGAAGGGCTAGGATTCAAAATAGCTCCACATGGAGTAACACCACTAATATCGGAAACCGAAGCACTACAAAAACTAGATCCGCCAAAAACACTAAAACAACTCCAATTTTGTCATGGGAAGCATCCATCACTTAATAAAGTTTATATCAAACCTAGCAGAAATCTCGGAACCTCTACGTCCATTATTAAAAAAAGGAAAACACAAATAGATCTAACGAACTCAAATGAAAAGAAAAACATACCACCACTTCCAACAATATAAAGAAGCAAATCTCTAAAACAATCGGAAACAAACACTTTGACGTAGACAAAGAAACATGAGCTAAATGTGAGGCTAGCAAACGGGGTCTAGGCGCATCCTTAGAACAAAAAACAAACAATGTTTGGCACACAATAGCCCTTGCAAGTATGTTCCTAAATCACGTAGAACAAAAATGCGGTATAGACGAGCTAGAAATTTTAGGCGTAGTATGGCCACTTGAGTACTTAAAACACTATCTACAAGGAGCAGAATCTACCCTCCGAACGGACCATCAAGCACTATTAACAGCCCCAAAGAAAAAAGAGGTAATAAAACCTACCAAAGGAGATTAACACGTTGGGTAGATAGACTACTCCCATTTAGTTTTAACATTGAACACATCCAAACGGACCATCAAGCATTATTAACAGCCCCAAAGAAAATAAAGGAAATAAAACTTACCAAAGAAGGTTAACACGTTGGGTAGATAGACTACTCCCATTTAATTTTCACATTGAACATATCCCCGGAAAACAAATGGGGTTCGCTGATTACTTCAGCAGAATTCCCAATGGAGCAGCAACACACCCTTCAGATCAAGGCACACATTTGATTATTAACCCAATAAATTATTTCAAATTCACATTAGTACAAAATTCATTACGTACTAATAGAAGCTACGCTAACAAAGAGCTCAGTAAATACGACTTCATAAATCGAACTCAGCATAAACAAACAAACGCATACGCTTTTTGCCATTCTCGTCTCAGAAATAAGCTGCACGCTTTAACCACCCGAAAAATCCAAACGGACAAAAATCCTTCTAATCGATTACATATTAGTTCAAGTAAATTTACACACAATTCCACTCCAAATCTTACAATTAACAGTATTAATCAAAAAGTTACATCACAGACAATCAACGTCATCACCGGAATAGACCACAAATTCAAACATTTAACAGGCTAATCATGAGACGAGTTAGAGGTCCCAACAAAAAGAGCAAAACATCAAGAACAATAATGAATCCATCATCCTCAAGACCCCCTCTGGTAACAATCAGCACAAAAACTGAAGTCATAGAAAATACTGAAAGAGGACCTGACCCAATAAGAACAGAGTTACACCCTCCAATAATTCCGTTAAGTAACTCCCCAGAGACAATGTGAGACTACCGCAAACACTTGTCCAAAGTATTGGGTGAAGAGTTCTTTGCGGAGGCAACTAAACAGGACAGATCTCTAACACCAATACTGAAGCTAATAAGAGACAAAGACTGGGAGAGCTTGAAGAAGACCAACAAATATTTCTACTCACTGCGAAAAGACTTAGCGATGACAGAATCAGGTTGCATGCTGTAAGACAACAAGCTGGTTGTCCCTCGCAATCTGAAACAACTAGTAGTCGACGCAATACACCAGACCCAACAAGGCCAAGCAGGCATGCTAAGTCTGGAAAATATAGGTTGGTTCCCATTACTCACTTCAAAAACACAAGCGTGCGAGGAATGTGCCAAGCAAGGTAAAAATCTAAAACCAATATTAGCAAAACAAAATCTAGGTAAACTCCGCACACTATCTGAACCAAACGCAGAACTCCAAATGGATTTTGCGGGTCAAATCCCATTCCGAAACCATACAGATAATCACTATATCTTAGCATCAATCGATAGATACTCAAGATTCCCCACAGCACAAGTATATAAAAATTGCGATGCATATACCGCAAAAGAATACCTAGAAGATTACTGTAAATTCCATGGTATACCAAGATCACTAAGATGCGATCAGGCACAAGCATTCATGTCCTGAGACTTCAACGTATTCTGCAAAGATAATAACATAAAACTAATATTGGCTCCAGCTGGAGACCATAGAGCAACAGGAATGTTAGTAGTATCGTATATATACAGGAAGATCGGGGGAGATCCTTTGGAGATCCGTTCGGGAGAGGTGGATCCCTGATCCCTTAGGGGAGATATTTTATGTAAGGAAAGTGGTAATTGCGCTACATGTATTTGTCTTGCGTCTTATTGTTGGTATTGCGCTATTGGAAAGCCATTCCGGTTTCAACTTTTCTTGCTTATTTGTGGCAAAACCTAGCAGTGTAGATTTGATTTAAAGCTGAATTTATACGTTACAACATTTAAAATAGAATTGTTATAGAAACTGCTATAGATAAGGGAATTAAACACGTACAAAAGCTTCAAATTGAATAGAAAATAGCGAGTCTGATTCTATCGCTTCATAATCAATAAATAGGTTATACACTGGACGTTCTTCTTTTATTTCATTTGCATCGACACTTTCATCAGAATCAATATCAGACTCTGTGATTGCGACGGTTCTTACGAAGCCGGGGTCAGAAATTTCAGCGTTGTCATTATTCGTTTCAACTGTGGTTTCAATTTCCTTCTGGTTTTCAATTTTGTGCAACTCTCCAGACAACCAGGAACTCAACAATTATTATTATTATTATCATTATTATTATTTTTATTATTATTATGAAATTGTCGTCTTCGTCGAAGAAACGATTGTGGACAATATTTATGTGACCAAACGGCAGCATATGGATCCCATTGTCAAGAATGTATCGTTTATTGTCGAAAGCGTTGAGCGACACTTCATTAATGGTTACTGAGTGGAGTTGGTGGCTGCTAGAAGCTAATCTATGGTTTTGCGTACGGATCAAACAACCAGAGGAGAGGGTTTCTTTGAATCCGTCATGCTTCAGTTGTCGTTGTGCTAATTTTGTGACGCCTTTAGCTGATTTCTTTTCCCCGCCATCTAAATTAAAACATGGAACATTAGGAACAGTCCCAACTAACAAGCTGTATTTTGATACGTGTGAGTGTGATGAAAACTAACTTACCAATTGCAATTACTGCTGTGTAAAGCAGAAAATTCTTGAATAGGCACGCTGGCAAACTCGTCCTTAAACTTCAGGACGAAACTTATTTGTAGCACACTTTGAGCATTTCGAACAATAACGACTTGATCACGGATCCTTTTCGACTCGCACGTTTTTCCGCACGCTGAATTATTCATGCCTTTATAGAACTTTTTGCTGAATTGTTCATGCCCTTATAGAACAAAAGCAGTACTGGCAGCAATCCGGAGACTGGTATTTAGTTCCATGCAGGGTCGCATGCAGTTCGCTTGCTCAGACTTTAAAGCCCGATGAAGTTTTGTGTTTTTGAGCCCCATTGAATTGTAGAATTGTGCAAGCCGGTAATGTAGCGTGTAGCAGTTTTTAGGCAACGGCGTTTGAACGAGTTTTGGCCCAGATGACTTTCCAGGTAAGTGCATCTGTAATTTCAAATTTTTCTGGTAACCGCTGAGCCAAGAATGTTTGATTTTCAAATTGGATGGCGCCAGAGGGTAATCCTGATGAGCTTCATAAAATTCGTGTGGATAATCAATATCAACTTCATCGATATATCCATGCTTTGCCGTGGACGAAATTTTGAGTATTTCATCGAGCGTGATGTGAGCATCCAGCGCAAAATCCTTCGAGGGCAAATGATCGTTCTGCATTGCGCCGCCGTAAAGGTTATTTGTGTCTAGCATCAACGCATATGTAGACGGCGTAGAAGCATCATATTTCGGCAGATAGCAGTTGTTTGCTTGAAAGAGTCGTTGCTCATAGATTGAAGACACTCTTCCGCGCATCATATTCTCTGCAATTTCAAGTTGTTCTCTCTCGGTTAGCAAATGCGGGTCGGGTTTGCACACCTTGAAGAAGGCATCTCCTGATACATTTGATGCTCCTAGTACTGGGCGCAATCTAAACCGTGCGTGTCTTAGCAGATATCTCTGAAAGCCTCAAAGACGCACGCCATGATTAAAGTGTCACAGGTTAGATGAAGGTCGTGGTAGTCGCCGATGTTTTGACAACCAAATTTTGAAAACACTGTTTGAGCATGATTGTAGTCGGTTTCGCTGATAGTGACTTCACCGCCTTTTTCCATTCCGATAATAGCGGCAAGACTTTTTCTTCAAGCACTTGTTCTGATGTGATGTAGTAATAACAGTAAAAACCTTTTTGGCAGAGAAGTTGAAAATGGCTATTGGAGTAAGATTCATACTTAGAGAGTAGAATGTCAAAGCGATTGTCAGGCAGATCAGCTACCAAGGACTCAAGTGATTGGGGCATCAATTTAAAGGAGTCAAATAACCTTATGTGTTCGAAGATGGGTACTTGTTGTCCGGCCTCGGTTTTTTATGAACACTCCGACAGAGAGTGATATATAGTTTTTGTCCATAGAGGGTATAACTTAAAACTTCGTTTCCGGCTCACACTCTGCTAGTGCGAGACATATATGATGAATATCAAACTTTTGATAATATGACCAATTATCGGCGTAAAGTTAGATGTTCTTCGACGAGTGTTATAGAGTTGATGCGCCCACCCTAGAAAATGACCATCGTAGTGACAATGGTCAAGAACAAGCTCCGCCTCATCGTTTATTTCGTTTTCACAGATCCAACATCCTGTGTTATTTTCACGTGCTGGAACAGGTGCTCGGTAGCGTCCGTAGAAAGCTCGTATTTGGTTGTAGATATCACGCGCTAGTACGTGCAAAAATTTTACAAATTCGTTCAAACAGTTGTCACCTCTTTTGAGTTTAAAGTAGACAGGAGTCGCTTTACTGTGTTCTCTGGCTGCTATAGCATGATCACAGGGTTCATGTTTTTCAATTGCAACTGTGTAGGAAGTAGAGGGTGAGTGTTGTGCTGTAGCGGTTGCAACAAGATAAGATTCTGTTTCAAAGTATGGAACGATAGGAAGAAACCAGCGTGCTTTCCAGTTTCGGAACTGTAGGGAAGTGTTGCTTTCTTTTGTCATAACAATTTCTGCTGCTGCGTGTTCACTGCATATTTTATTATGGTAAGTTTCTCTGTTTGTACACAAATGAAAACAATTTCGACAAATACGCTGCGCGGTGCGCTATACCTTTGAAGTATGCGACAAATCGTTCCAGATTCAACGTAGTGATGGGCATTCTCATCGTGGAGGAGAAGAAGGTCCATTGTGAAGGATCTGTTTGGCTTTTTGGAGACGTAAATCATCACCAAACGTGTTCCCTCGATTCTGTAAACAAAACAGATTCATGGAGACCAATGCAGTTTTAACAATTTGATTCGTTTAGCGGGAATATTTGATTTTATTGATATCATTAAAAAAACACTTACCCGAAAACCTTGACGCGAACGTCATTGGCGTCTTCAAAGTATGGGATCCTGTTTATGGGCATGGGCATCTGATAGTCTCCAACTGGCTGTCGTTCCGCATTCTTGTACGTATCTGGATTCGTCTTTTCAATTCCCGATCGACCTTATGTCAGTAATTTGATTCGATTTTCGATGTGATACGCGGCAACAAGACAATACACAAAGCAGTTGTGGTCAAAATGGTTTCGTATGTTGAGCAATGATCGGCATCCGTTCAGGAACCCAGATAGTGCTATATATGAAGATGCACGCACGGGGACAAAGGTGGCTAACTTGATTTCCAGTCTGTTTACTTTGCGTAGAATCCAACCACTGCCTTGTGACGAAAACATGAAGAGAATATTCAATTTTTTTTTCAACATCTTGAAAAAATCTTGGTTTGAGAGTCCGTCCAAGTACACTGTAGTCGTTTCAGGGCTAGCAAAGATTTCGATAGCTTGTTCTTCGTTGTCATTTTCGTTACTTTCTTTGTAAAGATCCAGAGACAAAAAAAAAGAACTTTTTGGCTGCATTCGAAATTTTGCATTTATTTTGCGTTTTGCGTTTGTTTTGCATTTAATTTTGCGTTTATTAGGTCAGTTTTTGTGTCTCTATTGTTCAGCATGAACTCCATGAGATCTTGGTCGTCCTCCGTTCCATCAATAGTGAAAACTTGGAGTGCTCCTTGAAAAGCGGATTCTGTTGGTCTTCTACTTGTCTCACTAGTTCTCGAGGGCAACCCATGTTGATTTCTTATATGTGTGACAAAGGGATCAGCATTATCAAAACCAATGTAGCAGTAGAGACAACATTTTACTATAGCGTTATGTCGGTTTCCGAAATGTCGTTCGAGTGTTCGTAGATCTCTTGAAGTGAAATCACAGTGTTCACAGCGGTACACTGGCACTCCGACTTCATCTGGATGCAAGTTCCTTTGGTGACGTTTGCGGTTGGTGCGAAACGTGAATTTGGCGTTACAAAATTTGCACGAGAAACTCATAGTTGAATCAGTTTGAAGATCAAATGGTTTTGAGGTCGAGCTAAACCAAACCTTCAACTCTCTAAAAATAACCAACCTCCTGATTGGTTGAATTTGGAAACATGTTCGAAACGAAATTTCTAGGGACAAAGTTTCTATCCAATTAGTTAATTAAAGGATTACACAGGAGTGAATAACATCATTGCGCAATGTTTACAGCCCAATTAATTAAATTAGGAGATGGAAGAAGCTTTAGAAACAGCATTTTTTTTAATCCCGTGGGAGGGTGTTTAGCATTTTAAGCAAAGTTTGTCCCTGCTTTATGCAAATTCCATCATTCGCCAGTGAGGGCGTAGATCATAATTTATGCAAATCCATTTGCATATATGATTGGTATTCTGACCAAAGAGGGCTAGAATCATGTCTTATACAAAGCTGAAAAAAATGCAAATACCAATGTTTTGCCGTAATATTCGGCAACATATGCGTAACTTCTATGCAATATATGCGTAATTTCTATGCAATGACCTGTTTTAGCAAGCCCTATATCGTTAAATAGCTTAAATGGTTTTCTAGTGCAATTGAATATCTATGTTTAGGGATAAAAAAACTTAGTTATTACCGTCTCTAAACTAAAAACATTGAAAAAAAAAATTTTGAAAATAGTTTTGAATTTCAGTATAACAGTCTCATCAATGATTACTGGAGGCTGTAGCAGAATCCGTTTAGGGTTGAAAAATTTTGTAAAAGTAAGAAAAAATGTTTTTAAAAATTGGAAAAAAATGATTTTTTTTGTCTTTCGCAATTTTTAATGGAACTCATACTTGGCGAACAGCTGGCTTCATCATTCTTATGATCAAAGTTTCACAGCGTAAGATTCTATGAAGACTGGTTTTTACAGAACTGTGAAAAAACCTCGGAAACACGATTTTTCAAAACATCTGGCAGCCACATGTTTCCAATTGAAAACAGGTGTTTGCAAAAACCGTGTTCCCGCGGTTTTTTGGCCATGATCATCATAACCTTTTATTTCTGTTACAAGGCCGTAAGAAAAACTCATTCTGTGCATTTTTCAGCAATACAACCACGTCATCAATTTTTTTCAATTTTTGTGAAAAAAATTGTTTTTTCTCTAAAAATTTTTATGAGGCTTTTCTAAAGTAACACCTTCAAAATGTAGTAAAAAAAAGAGGGATAAAATTGAAATGTTAAAAGTTTGCATTTTTTCAAGTTATTTGAAAGAAAAAAATTTATAGGTTTCACAAATTTTTTGCTTTTCTACGAATAAATTTTTTCCTGTTACAGATATGAAAAAAATTATGGTGACCAAAAATTTAGAGCGTGTAGTTTCACATCGTATGCGATTTTTTGAGTAGTTTCCTCATCAGTCTTCCACTTGTAGGAGGATAAGTTAAAGACAAAAATATATGACTGAACATAGATTTTGATCTCTGTGACTCGGAAATTGTGCTCCTCCAAAATTTTTGTTAATAGGTTTATTGTAGAACACGTTGCGATTAGCAAAATGTCTCTTTACAGAATTATCCAATTTTTTCGTTTTCATTGTTGGTTTTTCGGTTTTCTTCAAAAATTTGCCAATTTTTTGAGAAATTTGTTCAAAAATGGTTTGAAAATGGGCAAAGACAGCACTTTTCAATAAAATTGTTCGAGTCCTATTTTGTAGACCAAATTGAGCTCTATGAAAATAAATTCATACATGTTTCTTCATTTGGCAAAAATAGTCACGTTTACAGGTTTTCCAAAAAAACTTTTTTCAACTTGGCTTTAGTCCTTCGAAATTTTTTTCAGTTTTCAAAAACCAAACTAATAATACTATATTTTTATTTTGTACACAAGAAAAATTTAATCTCCTTTACAACATCGAAATAAATTAATCATATAAATTGACTCAACATTTTTATAAAACACATTTTTTGATTACTCCAGTAAGCAATTTTGCAAAAGCATCAAACTGAGAGTTTAAGTTTCCTTTCAGATTTTCTAATGAAAGTGTTTTTCACAGGGTCCAATGGACCTTCTTTTTCTTGGCACGACAGTGACTTTTGGTGTCTTTGAGTTGTCAGGTGTTGTCTCTGTTCTTCTGTTTTCAATTTCTGACGTTGCTTCATGAATGTTTTCCCAAATTGTTGTTGGTGTCGTCGAGCCAGACGGTGTTCTGAAGTCGGTCGCAGACAAATTCCGCTGCAACTGAATTGCAGCTGGTAGTGAGCCAAAATTACATGCAAATTTCTCCTCTGTAACGGGGGAAATTAGAGACGGTGAGCTCTCCGGAGTCACAGCGGCACTAGGATCAGAAGTTGGCGTTGAGACACATCCTGGTGTTGGTGGTGCTGACTCGGGAGAATGTGGAAGGCCCCATAAATCGGCTAGGTCATTGCAGGCCCGAACTACTCCCAACTGGTTTTGGAAAAAGAGCACACATTCACAGTCGTATTTGTATAGAATAGTTCGAGTTTTTTAGCAGTGTCTTAATGTCATACTGTTAAAGAGGATGTGTTTACGACAAAGGTGGAACAAACCCTAACCCGCCTGTTGTGATAAAGGTTCCACCGCAATCTTCACTCTCCTTTTTGTCCGGCAAGGTTGCAATGAAGTTAATGAAGATATTGGGTATAATAAAGTGTTCAAGCGTTGGCCAATTCTCCTCTTTCTCGTTTGTTCTTTTTTGTTGAATAAAAACCACAAAGTTTTTGTAAACGGTTTGGTGCACAATTGTTCGCTCCCAGACACTGTTTTGGTCACTCAGGATATGGAAAATCACCTCAAATTAAAAAAAAGCTATACAGTGCCTTGTCTCTACACGGCATTCAAAATTTTGTGTGCCAATTCTAATACCCTAGAGCTGAATGCAGAAATTTTTCGAAAGCTTGTTTTGGTGGTTCAATACAACAACAATTTGAGCATAGACTCCCACTCAATTCAGAAACTGTTGCCAAACTTCTCTAACGTAGCTGCTAATCAAAAGCTCAACAACAACAACAACGTGACGTTGAATGAAGACAATCAACGACGATTACTACAACAGCAAGGAAGCAGCGCACAATTTCCACTCCATCAAGAGACATTGCAAAATTGTAAAACAAAGTTCAATAACCAACAAACTCAAACAGATGTTTGCAAGTGAATTTCTAAAGAGATTTCAAAATATGGTGCTTTAAACTCAGGTCGTTCTGCCAAATAATGGACATTTTTTAAGCGGATGTGATAATTTGCTGGTTGATACTGATGTTTTTTTTGTACGCATAGTGTATGAAGAGAAAATAAAATTTTGAAAAAAAAACATTTTTCAACTAAGCAGAGTTTTAGTAGAGTTTGTTAGAGCATCATATGAAGCGCAAATCGAGTAAAATCAATATCACTCATTTTTACAATTTCTGTTTTGTTATAAATGTGATGAGCAACATAAAAACAAAATAGGCCAAAAAAATGGAGTTTTGTGTTTGTATAGGTTGTTTTCTAAGCAATTCATACACGTTTTGCATATCAAGTGCAGCAGAGGCCAGTCTGTTTTACAAACATTTGTATGATGTTAGTTTCCGTCCAAGCGGATCAGCAAAAATATAATTGCCATTCTTCCTACACAAATGTGTCCAATGTGTCCCAATAGAATCAGAGCTGGATACAGTCACAATAATGAATCTGCTCTGTGATAAATTCAAGGGAAAATTATCAGCTGCAAAGACACCACAAAATTTGTACTTTAGAGGTTTACATGCTTGGATCAGGCTGATTTTTTCGTCTTCATCCCTTATTTTGTCAGAGTGTGATTTTTCGAAATTTTCAGAGCCGAATCGATGAAAATAGTACTCGCTTTCTCACCAATAATGAAAATTTCTATATTACTTGTCAAGGCAACTGAAAACTTGAGTTCAATTGAAATTGAACAATTGGTGAGTTCAGGGTGAATAAAATCATGCGACGCCTGCTGAGTGCTAGTGAGATCAAACATCATAATGAAATGGTTCGGGTACTCAGACAATTTAATTCCATAACCATTGTCAATATAGGCTAAGTCTGACATTGTGTTGAAATATAAGCGTTTTTCATCAGTTGTATTTATTGGACTGTCAGCAACAGGAAGTCTATTTCGGTAAAAACAAATCTGCTCCTGGTTGAATTTACGAAAGTGAAAAGGATTGATTTGTTTACTTCCTAAAATTTTTTCATTTGTGTTAAGGCATATAGCTAGACGTCAAATTGGCTCCCTGCTGAAAACATCCTCTTGTTTCCGGCTTTGCAAGCCAGTGGAAGCAGGAAACGTTTAGTTATGGTCTCTAAATACAGATAGGACGCTGGACTTGATAGTAAAGTTTTTTCAATCGCGTACACCACGTCATAGTTCAACGTCATTTTTCTAACATACAAATTATCCTCTATGATTTTTATTCTGTAGGATTTTGCAGCAGCGTTGGAAATTGTGACAAATCATCTATTGGTTGTCGAAAAGAAACTCGCAGCGTCACGCCACTTAAAACATGTCGATCGCAAGTAAAAAAATTCTACTGTTACTTTTCCATAAAAAGTACTTTCGGCAGATTGTCTAACCAAAGCTTTTCGTCTGTTAACTTCAGTTGCCGGAATTGCCCCGGGGTTCTCCTCGTACGAATAGCCTTGACGTGCCAATCAAGTTGCTTTAGCATCTTTGTCATGAGAAAATTCAGGTTCAAAGAAGCTTCTGTGAGCATAATTCTCATTTGTATTTGAAGTTTTTAATCCGTTGGCAGATACTGTGCAGTCAGAAAAGAGCGAATGTAAAATATTATTGCAGAAGTAAGAGCCTTCTGTTTGACTTTTGACTGTATTCGAAATAGTGTTTTTCAACGCTTGCTTTGCGGATTCTTTTTTGCTGACAACATCCACTAACTCTGGTGCACTTTGTAAGAGAAGTTCTTTTCCGACACGTTTTGCTGCGGGTAGAATGAATTTTCGTGCAAGCGGTAAGGCGACTCGACTTGTGCCACTTGCTAAAGCTCCAAATCTGCTTCCTCTTTGTCCATAGTGTCCAGAAAAATAAGGCAACGAAGATGCTTGATTGGTATAGTACTATTCCATTGTTTTCATCACTAAATTTTTTGAACTCTAATGTCAATATTACTTTACCGGTCCCTGAGAAGGGAACCAATTGACCTGTTTTGGTACATAACTCTATGGAAATTGATTGAATCGTATTTGAAAGCAGTTTTTATAGTCTAAATTTGAAAAAACTATTCTATGTGTTGGTTCAAGTTCACACACGCTACCGTTTTTCAGACATTGTTTTGAATCAATGACGCGTAATGACGGTGCTTTAGCATCACCAACAAACTGATACTCGATAATGTTTGTGTAATTGAATTTAGCAGGTGATTCTCCATAATAGGCTTTTGTCTCATCGCTCTTCATTAATTTATTTGACGTAGCTGTACTCATTTTGTACCCAATATGTGCACCAGGTTTATCTGGAACTCCTGTAAAACCCACAATACTGAATTCCAGTATTTCATCACTAGGAAAAGTGATTCCCTCATTTTTACCAAAAACCTTTTCGTATTTTCCAGTACTCTTGATTTCGCAAAACGAAAAATTGGGTAGTCCAACTGTTCGCTTAATATGAAATAGAAGTATAGCAACAGTGTCAAAGTTTCCAGTCGTGAAAGAGAATTTTTCTCCACTGTAAGGCTGAGAAATGACATTGGCATCAGATGAGATTCTTTGTGAGTCCTCGTAACCCTTAAGACTATATGCTATCAAATCTCCATTCACAACATGCTGAATTTTGGTCGGAAAAATAATTTCACTTAGAGCATCTCTCCAGTCGCCAGATAGTTGAATTTCATCGTTGAAAAAATTTCAGAATGAAGCTAGTGTTTTTTGAAGTTAGTCTCCATCGAAGCGATAGAAATACCATGTACCGTAAACTCGTCTTCGAATCCTTTACTTGAGATATCTTGACAAACCCTGAGATATCTTGACAAACAGTCAACAGCCACAAGCAGATATTTTACACCACCGTTGTATTTTGCAAGTTTATCAACATATGCTAGATCTACGGACCAGATCTCATTTATGTCGTTAACAACAACTTTAAGCCTTGGAAACCTGAGGCGACGTGATCGGTATTTGTTAAAAGATGGTTTCGTTTCCAGATACATTTTAATTTTCTTCATTGATAATTTACTCAAATTTTGCAATCTCTTTGCGCTTCCAAATGACGCAGGACCGTTTAAATAGAGCTTGTCAAGTTTTCGCACATCGTCAATAGATATCCCAGTCTTTTCTACGCGCCTCTTCCGTTGTCTTCTCTTTACTTTCATCGACTCTTGGCTTTGCGTTTTTTTCCTTTGGTTCAGGTCGTCTTCCTTCTTGCTCTTTTTTTGTTTTTTGCTTCTGTTGTCTTGATGCAGTTTCCTTTTCATCTTTACTGTAAAACTGATCTACAACTTTTTTTGCGTGAATATTACAAACCAAGTCAGCTGATAAATCAAGTTCACTCAAGATTTTGGAATACTTTCACAAGCCAAATTCTTTGTGGGTTGTTGTAAATTTTACAAAAAGCATGTTACATTTACTCGTTGAGGCTCATCGTTAATGTGCAGAATGTTGGTGTCTTCACTGATAGAAACACTATTTGAATTGAAAATTTTGTTTAGGATAATTGCAGCTCTTTTGGTTTTGTTTTCGTCCACTAGTTTCAGTTCTAACGTTATTGAGTCAAATGCTGAATCCCTCCTTTTTTTCACTATCGGCTCTATTTCACTGTCATCACTAAAAAACGATTCGTCTGTATCATTTGTTGCATCACCGCTACTCTTTGTTCTCTTGATCGGCCTATCAGTGTTAGTGTCCGCATCTTGTAGTTTCTTCTCATTATTTCGTTCAAAATTCGGATAAGTCCTCTTTAGGAGTGCTAACTGAGTTGCTTTTCGCTGATACATTGGATAATCAAATATTTCTTCCTTGGTTGGTTTTTTTGAAATGAACATTCTTTTTGGGTTCAAAACAAACTCTCCTACATGCATTATTCGACCTTCCAATAAATATAGCACGACAATCCCAACGCTTGATTGAGTTCTGGTTTTTTGGCTAAAACGTTTCGTTTTTTCTCCAAACTTAATTCCTTTCATAATAATTGTTGAAAAGACCTCTCCTGATTTTTAAGTAACTGCTTGAAACACTCTAGAGAAAGTTTAAAAATCTATTTGGTGCTTGTTCGAGGAACTTTCTCTAATTGCTCCCAGGCAGCTCGAGCATTTGCTTTAGCATACATAACTCTTTCTTTCTCATCTGTCAAACTAGTGATAACCGCTTTGGAGGACAGTAGATAAAAAATTGCTGGACCTGGTTGTACAATATTTGAGCAATAACGCAAGGAGTCGTATGGATCTAAGTCAATGAGCAAGTGTCCAAAAGGTTGTTTTGTTGCAAGTTCATAGCTTTCCTTCAAAAAATTGTAGTGTTCAACTGTTTTCCAACATAGGTGATCTGTTGTATGTCTCTAGGTGATTTGAAAAAAATGATATGGCTTTTGTTCAGATCAATTTTTTGCGACCATTTACTCTGTTGAAATAAGTTACGCTCAACATAAATCACACTAATTTTTCTATGGCGTCCGGCAGTTGCAAGTTTTGAAAATTCTTTGTGATTGAAAATTTCTTCACACAAATCGTAAAACACAAGCAGACAATTTTCCAGCTGAGAAATGAATTCGGATCCAGAAAACTTAGTGAAAAGAATGTTCACTTTACGCTCTATTGTGCTGAACTTTGGCTGCTCGTGTTGATAGAAGTAGTAAATAGAACTAAAATTTGGATAGAAAGTGTTTCTCAATAACATTTGAAATATAAGTTCTGTTTTTCCACAACACGACGGACCAAAAACAGCCATAAAAAGCCTATCGCTAGTGGATATTATTTTGTTCATAGCTGTGGATTTGGAAGATCGTAGCCAACTGTACACGAAAGCAATGAAAACGAAAATATTGATTCTTCACAATCAAGTTAGGAGAACACAAGCCTGAATAGACACCACAACTTAAAGACACCACAATAAGAAGAAGTATTATTAAAATTTGAGTAAAATATACGAATTCGGAACGTGGTAGCCGAGAATTAAAAAAACTAAAGCATTCAAACCTCCTACATTAGGGGAGTCTATCTGGTCTTCTTTAACACTCATTTGAAAATAATTTATTTGCAAAAATGATTTAACACTATCTAGAGTCTTTGTCGTCTTTTTGTAAGTCACTTTATAGTTTGTTTGCATGCCCAAACCACTTCCATAGTTGACAATAGACTCTAAGTTGCCTTCACTGACCAACATTTTAATTTCATCAGGGAGATTGTCATCGTCCAGAGGTACCTGAACTGGTGCTGGTCACTTGGGCGTAGGTAAAGGGGTTAGTTTCAGTTTTCTCATTTTCTGTTGTAACAATATGGTACATTTGAAAATATTCAAGTAATGAAAAATAATTCTTCAGCGTCCCAAACTCTTTAGTGTTGCAGAGAATCTGTTGTTTTCGCAAATTTTTCTGTCCCAGTGATTCTTTTTTCTCGTCTTTTAATAATGTCAATGTCAACTGATTATTAATCGTTATGTAACTGCATATTGTCAAATTTTGAAATAAATTCACTTGAAGAACTGACGGAGCTGCATTCTCCACTCGACGGCTCATTGGATGGCAGAGAGATCCAGTAGAAATACAACTGTGCTTTCCTTTTAGCACAATTTTTCCTCCTTTCCTTTTCCGGTAGGTAGAAAGAGTGCAGAGCGCAAGTAATATTATCAATTGGCGATTTAATATCATCAACTTTCGGACATAGAAGAGTTTCCAAATCTATTACTTCTTTCTGCAAGAGATTTTGGAGTGATTCTGTTTTCTCTTTCCCTTTGGCATAAAATTTCCCTTACGGAATACGAATTTAATGGCGACAAAAATTTGTGATAGAAACCAGTAAGGAGAAGTACCGCTGTTCCATGACAAACCATGTAAAAATTTAGTAACCCTTTTATGAGATCTCCGGTCACTAGTGGAATATGAGTTGTAGGAAACTGGCGGAAGAACAAAAATTGTTTCCGAATAATTATTTGAACAAAGCGATAACTCTTATATTTAAAAACCAGTTTTCTTGTAACGCAAACCGTCAAAATCTAATATCACTATTTTCTGTTTCTGCATTCCAACAAAGTGAACAAATTGTTTTTGAACGTCTTCACAAACAAACAAGAAGCCAATCCCGTGATGTGACCCAAATACTCGTTCGTAATTGGACAAGGTAACACATAGGAGTATCCAAGGCCTTTACGACTGTACTCTGCTATAAAACCCGATGCGTCGTGGAATATTGCATGAAGCCGCAGTATTTTGAACGATTTGAAGTAGTTGTCCAGCGACGAATTATCAATTCCAATTAGACCGCCATACGGTCTCAGCTTCAATGTTGCCTCCAAATCAATATCGGGATCAAGGAATTGACAAGCAGCTGGAAAATACAGAATCGTTTCACCGTACTTTGGATAAATGTTCTTTATCTCCATGTAGATTTCATGAATATTTTTTAGATCAATGTTTGCTATCGTTTTGGCCATCCTTTTCAACAAATACTATTCTGGCAAAATGAATTCTAATCTTACCTCCTAGAATTGACAACCTGAGCTCCCGACCAAAGTATATTTGAGCTCACACAAATAAAGTATGCTTGAGCTCACACAAATACATGTAGCGAAAATACCACTAACATGAAGGATCTTCCCTCTCTCACACTCGCGAAATATATATACCAACACTAAGACGCCAGACGAATACATGTAGCGCAATTACCACTTTCTTAACATAAAATATCTCCCCTAAGGTGTCAGTGATCCCCCTCTGCCGAAAGGATCCCGAAAGGATCTCCCCTAGGGGATCACGGATCCCCCTCTGCCGAACTCTCATGTATTTGTGTGAAACAAAAACAAACAAACAAGACCTAACATACACAAAAATAAAAAATTTTTGCTTCAGATCGGAAACTACTCAAGCAACTGGTACCAACCCCAGCAGCTATGTGGGACATGGAGCAAGACTCTTAACCCGAATTCAACGTACAATACAAGGAGCCAACACAAAAGGACCCACAATCGGAGAACAACGTCTCCACATAGAATGCGCCGCTGCTTAGCCCCACGCGCACCCCGGGTAAGTTAACACCATATAAATTTGAAACCATTTTCGGCGATAAAACATCCAGAGCTAAATACACTAAAAGACAACTTGCATGAAAAATGATAGCTCGTAAAGCACTGAAACCACAGTGGAATATAATAGAAAACGGCACCATTAAAAATTACCCACCACATACTAAAACACTGGACACAGACAATCGAAAACATACAGTACTAAGAAAAAGCGCTCTAGAAATTGTAACACAACCACTCCCATCACACCAACAACAATCATCACCACTAAAAAGATTGATCCACATGTTACCTTGCAAGTCCCTAGGAGAGTACAACAATAACCCAGAAAAATAAAACAGTTTTGTTTAAAGGAGAAAATACGATTACAAGAAAAACAACAATCACTGATGCAAGGAACAAGCTCATCAAAGACGACGACTCCACCTGCAGATCAAGATTTATACAGCCACGGAAAACTGCTCACAATAGCCACGAAAAATCAGAGACAACAACCACAAAAGTGGAGAATCCAACAAAAGGTTAAAGTAAACACCGATAAACAGCGAACAAAAAACCAACTCTCACCCCAAACACGGAAGCCACAACAAAAAACCCAACGAAACATTCCTGTCGAAATCAAGAGCAGCCGTCCTACAGTAGACAAGACTCCAATTGAAGAACCAAAACAGGTCGTTCATCCGCATCGACGAGAAAGAACTAACGAAGTCCCCAACCGTAGAAGTAATCACACCCACATCTGATTCCACTCAAGGCAGCCTACTCAAAGTATACACTTCAGATAACAATTTCGTCTTTATGGTTACTTCTCCGGATAGACCGGATATCCCGGAAACTTTTACCTCAAAACTCTCCACTTCAAAGATAGACAAAGCGGTGAAAAACATTCAAACACTCAACGCAACACTAATGCCAACAAAATCACCAATCAAGTTTAAAACCACTCTATGTAGAACAGCATCCATTCAAGCCACTACAGCTTAAATCACACCCGCGGACAACACTCCAAATGAAAACATACCCACACTCAACTTACAAAGGTCAAGCAAGCAACAACTAAGAGCCGAAGGTCCACCCATAGTTCCTCAAGAACATGAACGAAACGAAGAGCACTACATTGCAACAGCTTCGCCCGGTAAAAGTTAAAAACGGGACGTTAAACCAAGTGACTTCTACGAAGAAGAATTCCAAGACTGAAATTCTTCTTCCGCGCAAGGGGAATCTGGTGTGCACCTCCAAACGGAGTATAGAAACTGAAACCAAGCACCTTACAAGTACAGCCTATAAACACTCATAAACTAAATTTTAAAATATTTTTCTAAAAACTGTTACTTGACATCAAATACAGCGGAGCTAAACCATGATGTAAACATTATGAGTTAATCAGTTCAAAGCAAAGTGTCAAATTAAAGTGTTGACTGGTAGTTGTCTGTGCACACTCTATAAGTGAATGCGAAACATTGAAAAAGGGCAGTTTTGCCTTTATGTTAATTGTATACAGCTGATCATTCCGAACGGAATTAATGTGTTTGCGTTGTCTTATTTGAACACTCACCACAACAAATATGGTGTAATAATAATAATAATAATAATAATAATAATAATAATAATAATAATAATAATAATAATAATAATAATAATAAAAACAACAATAATACTATTAATACAATTAAAAATATTAATAATAATAAAAATAATATTTAAAAAAATAATAAAATTGAATTTATTAATAAAAATCATGATAATAATAATAATAACAATAAAAAACTAATAATAAAAATAATAATGAGAATAATGATAATAATAATAAAATGATGAACAGTAATAACAATATTCAAATTAATAATAAGAATAATAATAATAATAAGAATAAAGATAATAATAATAATATTAACAATAATAAAATTAATAGTAATAATAATAATAATAATAATAATAATAATAATAATAATAATAATAATAATAATAATAATAATAATTAAAAATAATAATAATAATAATAATAATAATAATAATAAAAATAATAATAATAATAATCATAATATTAATAATAATAGTAAGAATAATAATAATAATAATAATAATAATAATAATAAAAATAATAATAATAATAATAATAATAATAATAATAATATTAATAATAATAATAATAATAATAATAATAAAAAAAATAATAATAATCATAATATTAATAATAATAGTAAGAATAATAATAATAATAATAATAATAAAAATAATAATAATAATAATAATAAAAATAATAATAATAATAATAATAATAATAATAATTATAATAATAATAATAATAATAATAATAATAATAATAATAATAATAATAATAATAATAATAATAATGATAGTTTTAACCCATGTGGATAAAGAAATATTTCGTTGTCTAAATATCTTGCGCGAACATCGCGTTGACATTGCCCGTAGAAGTATCCATTTGATCATCCTGCGATGTGCTGGTCGCTGCCCTTGTTTTTTCTTCTGAAGGTGGCGGCGGAAGAATAGCAATTGAAAAGAATAGGAATTGAAGAATAGGAATTGTAAATTGAAGAATAGGAATTGTACTTCAACTCGGAGCGGAGAGGGCATGTGCGATGATGTCTGCTTGAGGAGAGAAGGAGGCGACGCTGGCCGATTTTCTCTTGTTTGGTGTTCTTCGTCCGATGAGTCTTTGAGGAGGTCGAGGTCTGTGGTGTCCCCGTAGCGTGCGGTCTTCTTCTTTGCTCTAGAGCTTTGGCGTGTGAGGGATTAATCGAATCAGTTTCTTGACTCTCGTCAGTCTCATGGTGTTTATGGTCTTTTTTTGGCGGTCGGACTCATTTGACGCGCGGTTGATTTTTTTCCCTCTTATTTGGTGCCCCTCTTTGGGCGATGGCTGCTAACCTTTCTTGAGTGAGATTTTGATCTTGTTTTTAGTTGAGAGACTTGACTTTAAGTTCTTTTCTGCTTTTGACAAGCGAGTGTCTCTTTTCCAAATGGATCTTTCTGCTATGATTTTGTTCTTTTGTTCTCGAGCGTAAAGTTTCATATTTTGGATGAGTTTCGCTTGATGTTTTCTGAGAGTTTTTCTGGCAACCAAGTTGATTTTATAAGGGGGATTCTTCTCTGATTGAACAACATCCTATTTTTTCAGGAGAGTATCTTGTTGCCCTGGGACTTTTATTGTTAGCGTCGAGTCTATCGTTTTGACGAGGCGGCTCCCTCGGGTATGGCTTCGTAAATGCGTTGCAGTTATTTCTTATTCCTGGATGCTGCCAGGATCTTTCTTGCAGGCTGTAGTCTTGGGCTGTTTCTGGACAGTGGTTCTTCGAAAGTTGCCGAAGGAAACTAGAACGATTTTGGAATTTCGCTGTCGTTGTACTTAGACTCTTCCAAATACCTGCGTTTGCTTTCTTGTCGTTCGAGCTCCACCTTGTACCATTTCACCTCACTGATTAGATCTTCTTCGCTGATTTTTTAAGTTTCTCTGCACCACCAAGTGTTTTGGAGCTAGTGTTCTTGCGGATTAAGATATCTTTCATTGAATACTTATTTTGTGCAAAAATCGCGTTGACATTGCCCGTTGATGTATGCAGTTGATTGTCCTGTTATTACCCTTGTTGTTTTCTCCAAATGGGCGGAAGAACGGGATTTGTACCTTCGAGCTGGAGAGGCATGTCTTTTGTAGGAGAGAAGGAGGCGACTCTAGCCGCTTGTCTCTTCTCTAGTGAATTTTCGTCGTCTGCTGAGTTGTTGAGGAAGTCGAAGTCTGTGGTGTCTCCATAGCGTTTTGTCTTCTCCATTGTTTGCGGACTTCAGAGTGAGGGGGATTAATGGTATCAATTTCTTGATTTTCGTCAGTCTGTAGGTACTTTCTGTCTTGTTCTCGGGGGCACTCTTTTGATGAGGCGATGGATTTTTTCCTCTTCTTTGGGGTTCACTTTTTGGTTGATGGCTGATAGGTTTTCGTATGTGGTATTTCGATCCTGTTTACATTTGAGAGATTTGAATTTAAGTTCTTGTCTGTTGTTGACGATCGAGAATCTCTTTTTCTAATGGATCTTAAACCTATAATTTTTCTCTTTTGTATTTGAGCGTGGGACTCCATGCTTTCGATGAGTTTTGCATGACGTCTTCCGACAACCCTTCTCGCCTCAAAGTTGATGAGGGGGATTCTTCTAAGATCTGGTTGCCAAATCTAATTTATTCAGGACAAAATATTGTTGTCCAGGGATTTTTTTTGTTGGCGTCGAGTCCGTTTTTGACGAGGGCTGCTCCTTATTGTATGGCTTTGTATATGTTTTGCAGTTGTTTTTTTCTTGGACGCCACTGGGGTCTTTATTCCGAGTTGTAGTCATAGGTTGTTTCTGGACAATGATTCTTCAGAGATTGCCGAAGGAAGCCTAAACGTTCTCGGGCGTCCTTGTTGTCGTCCTCCTAGCCCCATCCAACTTCCTGCGTTTGCTCTCCTGTACTACGGCTCCATTGACGAGGTCCTCGTTATACAATTTGACATCAATGATGAGTTACTTTTGCCTATGATGTTGTCATCTAAATAGTATTTCAATGTTTTGGAGCAAACAAGTTTACTTTAATTAGGTTTGATAGTGTCGTCCGTTAGTGTTGTGTTCGTATCTCTACTAATTCGTAATTCCCTTCAAATGATGACAGTTTAGAGTTTTTCTCCCTAATGTGCGTAATTTGTATGATATGTTGCGTAGTGAGTTTCCAATATTAAAGTGTCTCTGATTCGGGTCCAATTTAATGCAACCTCACAGTCTTCAGACGGTTTGTAATAGACGTTCAACTAGGCGAATTGGTTGACGATTGTTAGCTGGTGCGTAATTTAGGTCGACGTTTTTTCTTCGTGTACAAAGTTGATGAACCTTATTACCCTTATTACTTTTAAAGCATCGAGCTTGGTTTACTCTAATGTTACGAGTAACTCCGTGTTGTGCGATGTACTTTTTGAGAAATTTTTCTACATTAAGGCAATTTGCTTTAAGAGTAGGTCATTGATTTAAGAGTAGGATATTTTGAGAAGCGATCGATACACGGTAGCAAGTAGACTTCCATCCAGTGTCCATCAAATATGGTTACACCAAAGTCTAATTGGAGTTCTTCGTTTGGTTCTGAGCATAGTGGAAGTGGTGCTTAATTAGATTTTCTTGTGATACCTTTTAAATACTCGCCAAATATAGTAAGGGCCGACTTATTCATTAAATTTTAATTGATAATTGGCCACCATATTGTCTGTCAAGGTTCAGCCATTCCCGACGCTCCTGTGTGAGTTGAATGAAAAAAGTCCATCATCGATTCCTGCACGACGTTGGGGATAAATAGCTTGTTATCAAGGAGGATACAGATGTTACTGACGTTGAGGCTTATCCATTCTGCGTGGATCTGTTTAATGAGTTGTTTGCATCTCCGTTCATTTCCTGTGAGAATGAAATCTCTAACTTCACGAAGTACAGTTTCCGGGTCTATCGTTGCTGCAATTAATTTTGTGTTGATCACATCAGGGAGAAGTTTTGATGTTTGTTGTTCTCCTGGGTCTTTGGTTGTTGTTTTTGAAGCCGGGCTCAGGTTATTCCTCTTTGAGAAAGGTCTTCTGTTTGGCGGGGATATGATGGTTAGGTTGCCTTGCTTTGTATTTGTGTTAAACTTCTTTTGATTAGAAGTTGTTTATTTAATAAGAGTAGGCTGATGTGTGGTGAATTTAGAAATTGGCAAACGCGCTTCAGTTATCGTGCATTGCGTGACTTGCCTCTTGTTTATGGCGTCTTTATTCTTTTAGCTTATTTTGTGTTTCGTTGTGATTTTGTCCGCTGCATAGGTTGTAATTACTTTCCTTTTGTGGTTGGTTTGTCTTTATGGCGTTTTGTGTCTAGTGTCTTAGAGGAATGGGGATTCGTTTGACAATTTTGTCAGTGTTTCCATTGTTCTGCCCCTTCGTAGCTTTATTCGTAGAAGAAACGTGCTTCGGTTGGAATTGTAGGACAATCCCAGGTTGTGACGTTTTTTGTTGAAACTGTCGGACGATTCCATTGATTTAATCTTCTTAGCAATGTTTTTGTTTAAAGATTGTTTTGCATTATTTGTAGTGTTATTTGTAATGTGTGCAATTGATGTGTTTTAGAGGCTTCTATTTCAGGGGTTCTTGATATTTTTGTGGCTTCTGAAGCTTTGCGAGACATGGGGTAAAGCATCGATGCCGCATTGTTCTGACTAGCAATTGAGGGCTTGAGCCAAAGATTTGAGAGACGTGGGCTAGAAAGGGCACCAAAGTAGATTTGAATTTTATACTCATTGTTTTTTATTCTTTTTTTGTTGTCTGTAGGTTTTTTAACTAGTCAAAATAAAGGCAGCATTAAACATCAGATATCAGACAAAATTTGTCAAATATAAACATAAGAAATCAATTAAAAGAAAATGAACTTAAAAGTGCTAGTTTTGTTACAAAAAGCTAAAAGCTAACCTAGTGTTGCCGCTGCTCAAGCATCCCATCGGAACCGAAATAACACAGTCTGGTTCTCCAACTTTACGCCGGCATTATTTTTCACCAAATCTAATTGTCTAACGATCTGGTGTAAACAATCAGTCGCTCGGACGATTAAAGGACTGTAACTTTTTTTTGATGATTGAAGTTAAAAAATTCCTCAGTGATAATCAATGTTTAATCTCATGCATGGCTTTTTAAGGCTTCGGCCATCAGCAAGTATTTTTGCTAACTTCTTACAGGAAAGCTCAATTAAATTAAATTCTAATGACCTTAAGATCTAACAAAGCTTAGAATGAAAGACTGAACACGTTGAAAAATCATTTTTAGTCTATTCTGAGAGCCCATTGCTCTCGGTAACAGTTTCTAATGTTTCTAAATACGATATGGCTTCATTTTTTTAACCATTCGCTTAAAAATAAATTATCAGGTCAATATCATTTATAACATCATTGCTACTCTTATTGGTTAATCAAATAAGTGATTCAAGTCAATATTTACATAGTAAACGTCAAATAACTGCAACATTTGTTTTTGTTGACATAAACAGGCTGATATGTACATAACTTTTAAGGCCTCAAATTTATGAGATTGGATCATAAATAAAAATCTAAAGGATAAAAGAAATGACCATTTGAAAAATGTGACAATAAATAACAAAATATCAAAAAATGCCAATTTTGCGCAATATAAGTGCTAATAGCCACAATTGTGGGTCTAATTCCAGAACGTTTGTTGGGTCCATGAAAAAATTAGAGGTTACAATAACCACGTGCCATAACTTCGGGTTGCTGAAAATTTTTTTTCCCAAATTCGGGGGGTGTACAAATTTTTGGTCCCAACTTGTAAAATTATTCAATTTTGACCATCTTTCGGTTTTGATAAATTCTATGTTTTTCAGTTTCAAAACCTAATTAAGGCTGTCTGAATACTCTTGTAGCTAATTTGAAGCGATTCCATCATCGCTGGCACTGTTTTGATCCGGAAAACACCATCAAAGAATACTAACTACCGCTCTGTGCCATATTGACTCTCGTACGACGCCATTGTATTCTTTGGAGACTTGAATGACTCGTCCTAGTTCAGTTTTTATTCACATCGTTTCATTGAATCATCTACCATCCAAACACGTTCTCCTCGTTCAAGTACTCGCTCATCTTCTTTTGATCACTTCGATCTTTGGTTCCATTGGGGCAGATATCCACGAATTCATCTTTTTCAGATCATTTCGGCATATGCTTGAGCCGTTTTGAAGCATTTCTGCATGTCATGATAGCGTTCACTGGATGGCATGAAATGTTCTCTAGCGTTTTCTCGTTCTATCAAGAAATGATTAGGTGTGAGTGCTATGAAATCTTCTGGGTCATCTTTTACTGCTGTCAGGGGTCATGCGTTGAGGGTTTGTTCCACAAGACACATTGCTGTACTAAGTACCTTGTCGCTGAGGCTTCGGTTGTCCAAGTTTGCAATCATGACTTTCATGCAATTTGAAACCCGTCTTTCACAGATTTGACCAATATGTGGGGCTCCGGGATGGTTGAATTTCCAAACGATCTTTTTCTCTAAATTTTCTGTTAATTTTCAAAGTCACTTTCAGTCTTAACTTTGTCCAATACGTCCACGGATGGCTTCAATTCGTTATCTGCCCCAACGAAGTTCTTTCCAGTGTCGCTGATGATGGTATTTCAGAAGCCACGTGACGATTTGGGAATGTTCAACGTTTTTGATATGTCTTTACTGCTGGTTATTGACTTTTAAGCATTCGGAAACTTTTTGGTATGAACAAATCGAGACAAAATTTGCTATGCTTGGTGAATTCTATCTGTTTTGAGAGATCCCTTCTGCTTCGTCTCAAACTTTTTGCACTTGGCAATAAAGATTTTGATTCTAGTGAAGCTGCTGTAGTGGTAACGGTTGCTTGGCCTGTGTTTCTGTTGCTAGAGCACTGATAGCTGGATGGGGATCTCGTTCTTTTGACAACCCGGCCCTAGCCACTTATCTCAGTCGGTTTATAGCCATGCCGTCCCGTTTAACTAAACAGATTCCTGAATTTTTTCAGTGGACAATCCTCGCACTCACATGTCGGCAGGGTTTCGAGGCCTTTGACGTGTCTCCATTGATCAATAGATGAGTTTTCCAATATTTCTGTTGCTCTGATTGAAACGAGCAATTATTGTTTCTTGTGTGCTGCTTGTATCCACTGTTGGAACGTTGACGCGTCAGTTCAATGATAGTTTTTGCCTACTTTCACACCATTTTTGCTGAGCATCTGCTTTCTGAGACGAACTCCGAAAACTGCGGCCTGGAGTTCTAACTTCGGTTTTGTCATGTGTCTGATGGATGCTACACGATAATTCTTTTTTACAAAAATCAGTCATCACGTCGCTTATTCTTTCAGATATGCCACAATGCACATTGCTTCTTCTGATGCATCTATCAGGGTCTGAAGTGTGAAATTATTGAACCCGTAT
The DNA here is from genome assembly GCF_964194025.1 of Convolutriloba macropyga. NCBI lineage: Eukaryota > Metazoa > Xenacoelomorpha > Acoela > Convolutidae > Convolutriloba > Convolutriloba macropyga. The sequence goes on from NC_134482.1 coordinate 9,734,814, forward strand.
TTGAAACAAAGTCAAGTTTATTGGCATATTTTCCTCATCTCTCTCAACTCAGAGCACCAATCAATGAACAGTTTCGAGTGCTCTGCTGACAACTCTATGTCCCGTGCGTGCCCCATGGATGCCTAAATTCTTTTAAGTAGAAACAGCATTCGTATGGTGAAGGGTGAACATATCGAAAGAGTTGGTCGAATACTGCTGAGACAACCGATAGGACAATTTTCTGATTTGTTATTGACAGCACTTCTTGCACAGTTTCAGGACAGACAATGAGACCATCAGTGTCCACAATCCAGTTTAGTCCGAGGATTGAAGATAATTGTAGTTCAGTTTTGAAATTTTTTACAACTTTCTTTGATCTCTCTGTCTCTGGGATCTCTGACCTGACTTCATCTTCACTTGTTATCAATTTCGTCAATTTGAACCTAACTTTGCTGAAGATGCTCTACTTTCTGGTATATTTCAGTAGCTTCTTGAGGTTGTGACTGACTGAGGAATTTGTTGCACAAATTGGCAAATTTTTTGCCCCAAAAACGTGTCTTGTTGTGTGTACTTCTAAATTTCCAACGGTTTTGAGGAGAATTTCGTTGACTGCATTATCTTTCGCCACTTGATGCAAAGCTAAAGCTGCAAAAGTTGGCAAAATTTTCGCTGCAAAAACGTGTCGTGTCGTGTGTACTCCTTAACTTCCATCTTTTTCTCTGGCTCTTCTTGCCAGAGGAATTGTAGATATCGGGTGTCGTCACTTGACAAAGAATTGAAGAAACATTGCTTCTATGTCGGCTGATAAAAGTTTTTCTTTTTCTCGGAACCGGAAATTGATCCCGATCAGACTCTGCAGCAAGTCTCGTCCAGATATAGAATTTTCGTTAAAGGCTACGTCTGGATGCTTTGATGCTGCGTTGCACATTCTTCTTACTTTTTCATTATTATGCGGGTTGATGTGTCAAATACCATGGTAGATTGTATCGGGTTTCATCCAGTTCAATTTGAACAACTTTTCGAACGTATCCAGCATTGACATCCGTGTCCATGGTTTTTTGGTAGCGCTTCTTCAGCATTTCTTCTTCTTGTAAGCGTCATTCCAGGGACTTGAGCTGCTCCATTGCAGAGTAGAAGTTGTTTGATAACTTCACTTCGTCCACTCACCACAGAAGTCCAACTTCGTATCTGTCACCGCTGAATCGCGTTCTTTGCTCCAACGCCTTGATTGCTCGTTGTTCTTCCCTTTATTGACCGGTGATATTGCAGTTTGGGGCATAGGACTCGATATCCCACCACCTACTCAAATCGTTTGCTAATTTATCATCCGCAGTTGATGTTTCTGATGTGGCAAGTGTTGCTGCTTGCTTCGCTTGTAGCGGACGAATTGAGACGCAACCAACGTTTCATTTCAGTCCACAAGTTTCAATTTTGTCTTTTGACTCTATGAATTCGAAAGCGGTGATGGAAGTCGTTGCAATCTTGTCCAAGAGTCATTTGAACCTCGTATAGGTTGTAAGTCTGATTTGGCAAGTACCTTAAATGTTGGTAACGGTCTCTCAACTCTTCCAGCTCCACAATGTGTGTGCCCAACTTCAGTTTCTCGTGCACATAGAATTGCACTGTTGTCATTGGTCGAGACTTCTCATGGGCTTAAACAGCTATCGGCACTATTTAAGTCCTGACATCTTGTGAGCCATGGAACCCTGCTAGTGATAAGGACGCTTTGCGGCCTTGAGGCTGAAATTCAGACACCACTGACCTGTGTACAAATCAGATTGAGATCCCGAAAGGCAAATTTCTGGTACATTTAGACTTTAGCTCTTTGTAAGTTTGGTCCTCACCACTGTGAGTCTTCGTTGAGCAATGATAGTAGCTAGTGCCGTTGTAGCATCTGATACATTATTTATAATCTCCTTCTGCAAGAAGTCGCTTTGCAAAAATTTGTTGTGTCACATTCGACTGTTGGGTAAACTCAATTTCCTTCTTTTGCAGTCCATCGACAGATGACCTCTTCTCGAAAAATTGAAACACAGTCGTGTTTTCTGGACAAGCTCTGGTCGATCATTAACTTTAATTTGGTTTGAAATTTTCACAAATCTAAAATGGGTGTCGTCTATCCTTGAACTGAAATTCTTTGTATTGCTTGATTCGTCACCGTTGGATGCCAAACTAATCGTCGTCGGCTTATCGCTGCTTTGAATTTTTTGGGTCAAATGGTTTGTATGTGCTAACATGTTCTCATGAGTTACCACTTTGGAGGTAAACCAGTCTTTGAAAACAATCAAGTTTCCTCTCAGTAGTCAACGATCTTCTACACACTGCAATCACTGTTCCCTAAGTTGCGAAGAAACCTTTCTCGTTGTTGAACTTGGCCGTGCTTCTGCTTCTGAGTCGGATGTGTATCTAAGTTGAGTTAAAGTGTTTCCCACATTTGTAACTACTTTTGCAAATTTGACAATGCTCGTAGAATCGTCGTGCCAAATTGGAGGATGAGTATGTATTTCCTTGATTTGAGCATTGACTATGACATCTCATCAGCCGTATTTCTCACAGAGCAAACCCCAAGCATGATCGTATAATTGTGAGCTCCATCCCAATCCCAATTTTGCTGCCTCCGCTTGACCCGTGACACTGGTCTTCAGGTAATGCATATTTTCTGTATTGCTGATTTGTTTTTGATGGATATTATCATCAAAAATACCCAACCACTCTGGCCATTCAAGAGGATCTTCTGAAAACTCATTTAAAGTTAGTGTTGTCAAGCCACTCACGCCACCGCTCTTGTCTGGTTTGTAAAAGACTTGGCAAGTAATTTGATTCATTGTACTCCCATTTCTACTCTCGCATATCTGTTTCGAGAGTTGTTTTTGTGACTCTAACTCCTGTTTTGTTTTGGACACCTGAAGTTCCTTGCTGCTGAAACGTCTTACTTGTCAACGGCGCTTGAACGTCAGTTAATCTAGTTGATTTATGGATTTCTGGTATCCTGAGAATTCTCAGTTCTCTCAATGGTGCGGAAAAGAACCCTATACCAGGTTAAATAGTGGGGTAGTTTTCGGATAGGCGCTAAAACGTTTGTTGCCTCTGGCTTGTGTGAAGTTCGTTGAAGGGTCGATAACACAATCTCAAGACAGTGGCCGGCTAGGGCCACACTTTTGAGCCACTGATTATGCCCACTCTCCTCTTCTTTCTTTATTGCGTTTTGATCCGTCACTTTTAATCTCATCTGGCACTGATCCAGACGCCCCTGAGCTTCCTTTAGTTAGTTCAAGTTTTAGAAGTCTTTATTCTTCGTGCGCCTCTGCTTTCTTTATTTCGTTTTCAAGCCCCCGCTTAGGTTGTTGTAGACGTAATTCTTCTTGTCATCGACAAAGTTTGATTTCCTCACGTTCATTTTCTATTCGAGCTTGCTGGTATCTCAGCTGTTGCTCTGCTTCTTGCTTAGCCATCAAATTTTCAAGTTCCATTCGCTCAATTTCACGTTGTTTCGACGAGCGGGACTTGTTAAAACTGAGTTCGTTCCTACTCCTGTTGGTAGCAAACTTCTGAGAAGAAACCTCAACAGTTTTTTGGATTCGCTTAGGTTTTCTGCTTTCAAACTCTTCTTCAGTATTGACAGTTCATTAAAAATAGGATTAGGAGCTTCCATTAATTTTTATGCTCGCAGTACATTGCATGCTCGCAATTTGTATGCTCTCAAAATACTCTGATTTTAATAGTAACTCTTTCTGCTGTCTGTTGTCTTATAAAGCATTGTACGTCTCAAAGAAGAATCGATAGGCACTTTCGACTGTCATTGCTTTGTTTTTTGTCAAGTAGCCTTGTAGCTCGGTGAGGTGTCTGGAGAATTTCTTGAGTACGGCAGCTTGCACTTTCTCTAATGTCTTGAGTTGGCCATTTGCCTTTCAATCAACTATTCCAGGGTTTGTCTCGACGTCTTCGGCTTGTAGGAGGATTGAGAGGGAGTCATATGCCGGATCTATACTTCCCTCTTCCGAAAACCCGGCTAGTTCCTGACTGCGGATGGGACGGGCGGTCCCACTGCGTGGCTGGTTCGTATCCTTTGTGGATTCCCTGGGTTGCCGCGGGGAGGCCCAGCCAATTGGCCCAGTGTTGCTGTTGTTGTCCGGGTCGTCGGCGGACCAAATGTTGAAGCTGCTCACGAATCTCAACGGAACCGATATATCACATCCTGGTTATCGAGCGTTACGCCGGGCTAGTTCTCCAATAAACCCGAATGTATAATGATCTCGTGGAAACATTTAGTCGCTCGGACGTGTAAAGGACTGTACCTTTATTTTTGTTGCTTGAAATTAAGGAAATCCTCATTGATAATCTATGTTTAATCGCGTGCATAGCTTTATAAGGCTTCAACCATTAGCTAGTTTTGTTGCTAACTTCTTACAGGAAAGCTCAATTAACTTAAATTCTAAAGACCTTAGGATCTAACAAAACTTGAAAATGATGAAAAATTAAATTTTAGTCTATATTGAGAGCCCATTGCTCTTGGTTACACTTTCTAATGTTTCTAAATACGATATGGCTTCACTATTTCAATCATTCGCTTAAAATAAATAATCAAGTCAATATCAATTATATCATCATTGCTACTCCTTTTTGATTGGTTAATCAAATAAGTGATTCAAGTCAACATTTATATATTAAAAGTCAAATTACTGCAACATTTGCTTTTGTTGACAAAAGCAAAGCTGATGTGTACATAAATCTAAATGCCTCAAATGTATGACATTGGACCATAAATAAACAACCAAAGGTTCCTAGAATTAACAATTTTAAAAATTCGACAAAAAATAACAAATTATCAAAAAATGCCAATTTTGCGCAATATAAGAGCTAATAGCCACACGTGTGGGTCTGATTCCAGAACATTTGTCGATACCATGAAAAGCTTAGAGGTTACACTAACCACGTGCCATAATTTCGGGGTGCTCAAGTTTTCCCTTCCCAAATTCGGGGGTGTACAAATTTTTGTTCCCAACTTGTAAAATTTTTCAGTTTTGACCATTTTCAGGTTTGGACATTTTTTTCAGAATCAAAAGCTGTTTCTTGGCTGCCTGATGACTCTTTTTGCTGATATGAAGTGGCCCCTACACCTAGATTTTTTGGAAAAATCCAAAAAACTGCATAATTTTTTTTAACGTTTGACGGGATTTCCAATGAAACCAAATAGTTCCCTCTGGTGAAAGTAAAATATCTTTTTTTTTTAAAATTAAAAATTTAATTCTTGAGTAAAAAGATAAAAATTTTCCTCGCGTATTGCAATATATACTAATAAGGTCCATCAATTAATCGAAGCATTGATTGAAATTTGGTGAATTATAAAACGCTTAATAGTAAAAAATTCAACCTCCGGGATCACCCTTCTTAGACACCTTATCAAAGACCATATATGGTTCCATCCAAGTCAAGCAAAATTTCTTGCTTGATCTTGCTAGGGTTTCTAAGAAGCCATATATGACTTTGGGCATTTTTTCTAAGATTTTACATTTAAATGTAGTTTCAGCAGAGCAGCACATATTTGATGATTTTCTCACAGTTCGTTTTTTATGATCTTGGATATGGCATCTAAGAAATTATTATGGTCTTCAATGTGGTATATACGACACCATATATGATCTTAGGAATGGTTTCTAAGATTCAGCCAAAAATTTCAAAACTGAACCCTAATGAATGCTTTTCACTCCCTTATCACAAATGGTAAATTGCTTGATCTTGGATATAGTATCCAAGAAACCATTATGGTCTTTGATATGGAATCCAAGACACCTTCAATTTTTTCGCTATGTGAAACCATTTCAAAAACGATTTGTTGTCTCTTTTTTGCCATTTTCTGCAGTATTTCAAGCTCTTTTTACCAAAAAAAATTTATGTTTAAGCTCTTCTATGGGCCATAGGATTCTATGGTCTTGAATATGGAATCAAAGTTCCCATAAAAAAGTTTTTAATTTATTCAAAAAAAATCAAACTCTGTCACTTTGTGCTTAATATGCGATCCAAAAAACGTCATTTGAGATCTTGTTGTGTTTTTGCATGGTCTTTGATATGGTATCTAAGATATCATAGGAACCATACATGACTTTGATATGGTATCTAAGATACCTTAGTAAGATCTAAGATAACATTAGTTTGTACTAGAGTTCCTTTATCTGAACCGAATGTAGTCCCTATTTTTATGTTTCTCAAGATTGAATAATTTTGCGGAATTGTCTTAAAATTTCCATAGAATTTCTTAACAATGGAGGGATATTTCACCATCAGAAAGATTGCATCTGCTTATTATTAACTAAATCAGAACAGTATTGAACAAATTTATTATGTTGATAAATTAATTTTACATCTCTCAATAATAAATATCAAAAGTAAAATTATAAGAAATTTTGTCACAGTACCGCTTTCCATTGACTTGACTATAGGTCCAAGCGGCCCAAAGTCGTCAAATTTAGTTAGCCAACATTAAAGGATGGAGACAGAACAATTTACTAGGGTCAATATATCCACTCTGCTAGGAATAGAACTGGCTTTTGAAGTATAACCTAAACCAGAATAATTTTTGACATTATTGGATCTTGGAACCGTTTCCAAACACACAAGATGGCAATCGAGGCGCTTGCTCACTTCGACACTCTCAGAGGTGGAATCATTCAAAACAATCATTCAAATTTTGTTCTGATAACAACAGAATCTACACATGCATCTCAAATCTGCAGGGGATTTAATATTTTGAGTTAATGGCAACCGCCTCCACTACCATCTTGTTTTTAGGAAGCAGTTCAAAGAGCCGATAATGTCAGAAATTACTCTGGCTTAAGTTATATTAAAAGCCAGTTCTATTCCTAGCAGAGAGGATATATTGACCCCAATAAGTTTTCTATGTGTCTATATCCTTTAAAGTTGGCTAACAAAATTTGACGACTTTGGGCGGCTTGAACCTATAGTCAAGTCAATGGAAAGCGGTACTGTAACAAACAAATTTCGAGAGAGAGAGAGGACCATATATAATGTTGGATTAATAAAAGATCGAAAATAATAACAGAGCCTGCACAATTTTGATTTGTTTCATCATGCCTCAATTTACCATGCATTGATAATTATTTCAATTTATGTCGCATTGTTCTCTTATTTTTCTTCGTCTTTACCGTTTTAATTTTTATTATTCATGCGAAAGCTTAAAGTTCTTTGCAAGTAATTTAAGCGCAAAAATTTTGAAAAATTTTGTCAAATCTACATAAATTAGTAAGAAACATTAATTGTATTTCTCTCTGAAGATATATTTGTCTCTACATAAGTCAGTCCATATTTGCAGAAGTAACTGTCATATATCCAATTCAAAGATTGCAAAAACGTCAAACAAAAAGTGAATTAGATAAAAATTCTTCTTCATAATCGTTTTGACTAAGCTCTAAATCAAACAAAAATGGCAAACAGTAATTTAGCTGCCCGGGCTGACATTTCATAAAACATAACTGCATAATGCTGATTATTAATGGCAGTACAGTAGCTCCCACAATAAGTTGAGGAGAATTATTTTCCATAAACAGTAATTTTACTATTAAACATTACCCGAGTCGAGGTGTGCGTTAATGTTCAGACCGATCCAGACGACAATCAACCATGATCACACTTTTTCATACGTGCTCGTTTTAACTCGTCTTTGTTGTTGAAATGGTCAGACGCATCCAGACCATAACCAGCCTTGATCAGACTTTAGCTCGTTTTTAGAAATTGTGCTAATTTTTACCTCGGTTTTAAAATTTTGTTCCTTTTTACCGCGTTTCAAAATTTCGGCTGGTTTATGACATTTTAAGTAAGCAATAACTTCCAAAGTCGGGTGATCTTTGACTTAGTTTTTAATTATGAAACAATTTTTATTAACGGAAATTTTCTCTGGAACTTGTAAATTAAGAGGAAAAAACATGTACAATTGATATTTGACAACTAATATATACCTAAGAACAAGTAAAATACAATTTGAGTAATTTTGTGTTAGTTTTTATCCATGAAACAATATTTACTGTCTAGTCCAGAAGACCGAACAAAAACGACTCAAGGAATGTTCAGTTTTCCACGAAAGAGATCGTCGGTATGTTAGGTTTGTTTGGTATGTTTGGTTTGAAACGTAAGAAATCGTCAATAAGTTTGTTCTGAAATGTAAGAAAGCTTCGGTATATTCGGTTTAGCCAGATTCCGTATGATGATCAAAATTTAGCTCATTAATAATCAAAGTTTAGATCGTTAATGATGAGAACTTAGCTCGTTTATGATTATGATGAGACTTTAGGCAAAATTTGACTAGGAAGCTCTTTCATGTAAGCAGACGTTAATGTGGCGATCGTCCATGTTATCAAAAACGCACTTTACCCCCCCCCCCCCCGCCCCCCCCCCCCCTGTGCGTTTTTAATTGTCTGATCATTAGCGCACTTCTCGACCTGGGTACTCATAAATCTTTGTGCTTCAAATGATTGGCAAGATACATCACTGTTCCCAGACAGAAAATTCATCTGTCCAGGCCTTCGGGAACGTTCATATTTACATGCTCAAAATTATTAACTGAATAATAGGGTTTTAAGAAATGCGTTCATGTCGAGAATTTCCAAAACTAAGATGCCAGACTTTTTTGCGCATATGTCCAGTTTTATGTGCGCGCATGTCGAGCATTTCGTGAGGTCTATTAAATAAACGCACGACGCTCCCCTCGTGTGGTCACATCTGGTCTGGACATATTTCATTTCTATAAACGGGCGTGATCAGGTTTTGATTCAATGGGAGCATGAAATTTGTACAAAACGTATCCAGGGTCTATACCGGATGAAGTCCTAATTGCATATAATAATCTAAAATGAAATTTGGCAAATTCACATTAATCGTGGCATAAAATTCTATGGGGCAATTTTTTTAATCTTAACGTTCTAAAGTTCAACTGTTACTAATTTAAGTGATGTTTGTATTATTACAAGTACTTTTTCGATACTCATTCTCATTTATTCTAGCCATTGGCACCATCCATACCTTTCAAGCATCTCTAGATAAACATTTAGAAAACAGAGTGAACCTCAAAAGTCAAAATTGAGATGTAAGGCCAGATCAGTGGTCAATTTTAGCGTTATTATCCGCAGTTCTTGGCTGAATTTTTAAAAATTTCGTTTTTTTGTAATGATAGCAACTTTTGAGTTCAACCCGGGCTTTTGACATTAAGTTTCCGTTTTGAGTTTAAGGGGATATTATCGATTGTCATCACTGAAAAATTTGATCATCAGCGTTGTCATTAAGGTGGCGAAAAGTGTCCAATAGGGGGGCTCCATTTTGTAGCCCAGGTTGCACAACTCTTCGGCACAGCAAGTCGTAACTACACCTGAAATCACTATATTTCGACATTTTGATAAAGAAATGATTAACTCGAGTTCAGGGAAAAATTTTATTGCAATTTAAAGGCCCGGGTTTTATTGCAATGCCCGGGTTGACCAAACTTAATTGCTATAAAACTTGCAGGATTTTTATACCTATACCAGCATTTTTTGATGGAAAAATTTTAACCATAAAATGGTCCATAAATATTATGGCTTTTTATGGTAAGTAGAGCACCATAAAAGCAAGTTTTGAAACTTGGAAAATAAGTTTGGATTTCATGCACAGAAACGTTGGTTTGGAACTACAGGTGGCCCTTTGTGCTGTTTGTCAGCCAAATTCAAAAATTTTTATAATCTTTTTATGTTTACTAAGTTTCCAAAATTTCCATATATGGCGGTTTATGATTGATCAGCTTGTTTTATAGCGCTCAGGGGGGGCAGTTTTTGAAAATTTAAATTAGAGAGAAAAGGTAACTCAAATTCTGTTAATCAATAACATAAAAAAGGTGCTAAAAATGTCCTCTTTTGTAACTGAAAAACCTGACATGGCAAGAAGTTTTTGCAGAGTAGACAATTATCATAAAAACAATCCATTCATTTTATGAAAAAGATCAATTAAGCGGATGAAAAAGATAAATAGAACTTTTTTCAAAATAGAGAAGCACCCAATAAAGGTGTACAAAGCCGAGAGTCGTTGTTTTTGCCATGACAAAAGGTTTTTTTGCTGCTGTTCTGTTGTTGTGCTCAGTTTTCGTTTTCTTCAGGATCTGACGACACCCGAAGATGAGGAACAACACCCTTCAACGACACGGGGAACGATCAAGGCAACGAAACCAGTCAACAAAAAGAAAAAGAAAATCTTTTGAATAAAATGGTTTGAAAAAATGAAGAATAAAAGAAGAACAACTTTCTTGATGCTCTAGATTGATAATTCTGATGCCTATTTGTTGCTCTTCTTGTGATGCTCTTTTATCTTTTTTTTGTATATTCAAAATTTTAGAGGTTTTCCTTTTTGCATAGAATAGGTTTCTAGGCTCTATTGCGCTATTTTGGAGTCTCAACGGCTATTATTTAGCGCTTTTTCAAACGTTTTTTTTGGTTTTATAGACATTTTTTTGGCTTCTTTCGGATGGTTTTTGGATCATAATCTTGCAAAAAAATCTTGAAAGTTTTGGATGCTAATCTTGCAAGAATTTTGCAAGACGGATGTTAATCTTGCAAGATTCTTTGCAAGACGATGTTAATCTTGCAAGATCTTGCAAGATTCTTGCCAGATTCTTGCAAGATCTTGCAAGATTAACATCCGAACCCGACTCGGGAATACAGAATATTCATAAAATGATAGTTTTGTTGGGGTTAGGATATGCAAGATTAAAAGAATAGGTGTGAAAATAAGAAGAACCATTTATTTTACACACAACTATAACAACACAGAAGAACTCACCAACAAGACACTGACTCCACAGAATATTTATTTATGTCATTGAAAAACAATTGTCTAAAAATTGACATCTTTTTTACACCGTCAGGCTTGTAATCAAGCAGGTGTTCTAAAATTTAGACTAAAAAGTATTTGAAATGTTAAATTTCAAAATTTTGTAACAAATTTAACATTTTAATTAATTCGTTTCACTACAGACTCAAACTATGATTTCGTCAAGATAGAAAAATGCAATTCAGTTACATGTTTATAAAGCCATCAAACCAATTCGCATTCTGACAGGAATGTTTTAGAATTCAGCACTGGGTTTACCAATTTTTTGAAGTTGGTTATCAGCAAGCCCAAATAATTAATTGTAATTGTTTCATAACGTTACAAAATTGCACCGTGATTTAGCGTTTAAAAGTATACTAGCAGGCCCGCAAACGCATCACAAGAAAATCATTTAAAAGAAGAGATAGAAGGTTAAAAAATCATATTTTTTGCACCACCTGGGGCTGGAACCTATGCCCATCGTTCAAAAGCAATAGGTATTACGTTTCGTTACCGATGTGTTTGGTTTGTGTAAATTACCCTATGTGCCAACAATTTTTTGTCCCACCACGCTTTCTGCTTTACCATTTTGCATATTTAAGGAGCGCTAAGATTATACAGATAACGATATTCTACATGGTGGCATAGTGTAACTCATGTTCTACGTTAGGCTGCATGTTTAAGGAGCGTTTATAACATGCGATGATACGGAGCTCAAGCCAGCGAAAGATAAAAGAGAGAAATAAACGAAAGAGATAAGACAGAGGAAAGAGAGAAAACGCACGCAGAACAAAAGGAGAACAGGAAAGAGATTAAAAGAGAGAAAAGGAGAGAAAAAATAGAAAACAAACAGAACAAAAGAGAAAAGACAGAGAAACAAAACACAAAAAAGACATATGAAAGAGGGAAAAGAGAAAAAGAAACGAAAAAAATAAATCCAAGACAGAAAAGAAAAAGAGAAAAGAAAGACTAAAGAGAGAAAAGAAATCGAGAAACAAAAGACAGAAATGAAAGAAAAGAAAAACAAAAAAAGAGAACAGCAAAAGAGAAAATAGATAAAAGCGAGAGAAAAGGAGAGACGACAGAGAAAAAGAACTGCAGAAAAAGAACAGGAAAAAAGAAATAGAAAAACAAAAAAGAGAAGACCCAGAGAAAAGAAAAACAGAAAAAAGCGAAAAAAGCAAGGAAAAGAAGAGAGAAGAAAGAGAAAATAGGAGAGAAAAAAACAGGAAAAAACCAGAAAAGAAATGATACAGAGAAAAGAGAAAGAAACGAAAGAAAGAAGAAAGAAAGCAAAAGGAAGGCAGAGGAAAAAGAAGAGAAAAAAAAGAGAAAAAAGAAACAAAAAAGCAGAAGAACAGAAAAAAAAAAGAGGAAAGAAAGAGAGACAAGAGAGACGCAAACGACAGAGAGAAAAGCAAAACAGAAAACAGAGGGAGACAAGAAAGAGAAGAAAGGCAGAAAAGAAAAAGGAACGAACGAGAAAGGAAAAACAGAAAGGAAAGAGAAAAGAACAAAAACCTAAATAATAAACGAAAGAGAGGAACCAAAGAGAGGAACAAAAGAGAGAAGAATCAGAAAGAAGTGCAAAAAAAGAAGAGAAGAGAGAAAGAAAAGAATGAAAACACTGAGAAGGAGAAACAAAAAAGAAAAGGCAGAAAAAAGAATAGAAAAAAGAGAAAAGAAACGAAAGAGAAAAGTAAGGAAGAGAAAAGATCAGAAAAGACAGAGGGAAAAAAGAGAAGACAGAAGCAAAAGACACAAAAGTGAAAAGCAAGTGAGAGAAGAAAGACAGGAAAGAAAGAGAAAAGCAAGAGATAAAAAGAAAAAGAGAGAAGAAAGCCAAAAGGAGAGAAACTAAATAGAAAAGAGACTGAAAAGAAAGACCGAAAGGAAAAAGAAAATGAAGAGAGAAAAGGAAAGAAAAAAGACTGAAAAGAAAAGGCAGACAAATGAAAAAGAAAATACAAAAATGAAGAGAAACGAAGAAATGAAAGCAAAAACCAATTCAGAAAAGAAAAAAAGAGAAAAGCAGGAGAAAAATGAAAGGAAAGACAAGAAAAAGAAAGGCAGAAAAGAAAGAGATAGAGTGAAAAAAGGAAACAATAAAAAAAGAAAGGCTTAAAAGAACAAAAAAGAAAGAAAGAGGGAAAAGAGGGACAGAAACGAAAGACAGAAAAGAAAGTGAAAAAGAAGACAGAATAGAGAGAAAACGAAGAAGAAGGGCAGAAAAGAAAGAGAAAAGCAAGAGATAAAGAAAAACAGAAGGGAAAGAGAAAATAACAAAAAACCTAAATAAAAACTGAAAACCTAAAAGAGGAACGAAAGAGAAGAATGGGAGAGAAAAGTAAAAAACGAAAAAAAAACAAAGAAGGTGAAAAAAGGAGAAAGTAAACAAACAAAAGTGAAGAAAGGCAGCAAAAGAAGAAAGCCAGAAAACCAAAAACAAAAATAACACAAAATAAAGAGAAAAAAGAAACAGAAGAGCAAAAATGAAAGACAGGAAAGAGAAAAACAAGAGAGAAAACAAAGAGAAAAAAAGAGCAAAGAAGAAGATAAAAAGATAGACGAAAAAGAAAGAGAAAGCGAAAAGGAGAAAAAGAGAAAAAAGACAGTAAATACAGAAAAGCAGCAAAACGAAATAAAATACAAAGATAAAGAATAGAGAAAACGAAAACAGCAAATCTGAACAGAAGAGAACAGAAAGAAGAAAAAGAAAAGCAAGAGGGAAAGGCAGAGACAAAAGACAGAAAAGAAAGAGAAAACCAAACGATACGGAGAAAAAAGACAGAAAAAAAAGATAGAGAAAGAAGAAAAAGAAAAAAAAGAAAAGGCAGAAGAAACTCAGAACAGAAAGAGAAAAGCAAGAAGAAGAAAAACGGAAAGCAAAGCAAAAAGAATGGAAAACTGAATCAAAAAAACGAAAGAGAAGAACAAAGAGAAGGATTGGAAAGAAAGGCAAAAAAGATTTCAAAAAAATAGAAGAAAACGAAAAAGACAAAGAAACGAAAGAGAGACGAAAGGCAGAAAAAAGAACAGAAAGAAAAAAGAAAACAGAAACGAAAAGAAGAGAAAAGAAAGAGATAAAGAGAAAGACAGAAAGGAAAGAGAAAAGAAAGCGAAAAGAAAGAAAAAAGCAAAAGAGAAGAGAGACAGAAGAGAAAGAGAGGAACAAGAGAAAGAAGACAGAAAAAAAAACAGAAAAGAGAGAAGACAGAAACTAAAAAAAATATAAAGAAGACAAGGAGAGAAAACAAAGCGAGAAAGTCAAATCAGAAACGAAGAAAAGAAAAAAAAAGAGAAAAACAGGATACAAATGGAGAGAAACAAGACAGAAAAGAAAGAGAAAAAGAAACAATACAGAGAAAAGAGTAAGAAACGAAATATAGACAAAGAAGAGAAAAGCGAGAAAAAAAGCAGAAGGCAGAAGAAAGGAGAAAAACAGAAATGAGAGCGAGAAATGAAGAAGAAAGAGATAAAAGAAAGGCAGAAGAGAAAAAAGAAAACGGAACAAAGAGACAAAAGACAGAAAAAAAGAGAAGCAAGAGAGAAAAGCAAGAAATAAAAGAAAAGACAGAGAAGGAAAGAGAAAAAGGAAAAGGAAAAGAAAAAGATACGAAAGATAAAGAAGAAAGAAAAGCAAGAAAAGATAAAGCAGAAGGCAGAAAAAATAAAAAAAAAATCAAATGAGAGCGAGAAAACACAAGAGAGATAAAAGAAAGGCAGAAGAAGCGAAAAAAGAGAACAGAAAAGAGACGGAAAAGAAAGAGACAAACGCGTGAAAAAAGGAATAAACAAAAAAAGGAAAGGCAGAAAACAAGGACAGAAGAGAAAAAGAAAGACTGAAACGAAAGACAAAAAAGAGAGAAGCGAGAGAGAAGGGAGAAAAAAGAGAAACTGAAGAGAGAAACGGGAAAAAATAACAAAAGAGGGCAAAAAGAATGAGAAAGGCAGAAAGAAAACAGAAAAGAAAGCAAGAAAAGAAAGACGGAAGAGAAAAAGATAAAACAAAGACAAAAGAAAGAAACACAGGAAACACCGAAAAGAGAGAGAAGCAAGACAGAAAAGCAAGAGATAAGCGAAAGAGAGAAAAGATAAAAGAGGAAAGACAGAAGAAAACTGGAAAAAAAGAATCGAAAGAGAAATGAAAGAAAAAGAAGTGAGAAAAGAAAGACAAAAAAGCACCAAAGAAAAAAAACGAAAAAAAGAAAAGAGAAACAAAAGTGTAGCGAAAGAGGAGCGAAATAGAAAAAAGAAAGACACAAAGGAAGACAGATAAAACGAGCAGAAAAGAAAGAAAGAATGAAATACAGAAAAGAAAAAGATAAAAAATAGAAGACAGAAAAGGAATACAGAAAAGAAAGAAAAACTAAAGAGAAAGGGGGAGAAAAAGAGCGAAAGGGAGAAAGTAGATACAAAAAACGAAAAACGGAAAGAGAGAAAAGATATGCAGAAAAAGACAAAACAAAGAGAAAAGCGAAAGAGAGAAAAGAGAAAAAAGCAGAAAAAAAGGAGAGAAAATAAAGAAAGAGAAAAGAAAGACAGAAAAGAAAGACAACAGAAAAAAAGACAGATAAAGATAAAAAAAAGAAAAACAGAAAGGAAAAAAGATGCGAGAAACTAAAGAGAATCTGAAGAGAAAAAAAGAGAAAAAATAATGAGAAAAAGAAAGACAGGAAAGAAACAGACAAAAGAAAGAGAGAAAAACGACTGAAAAATAGAAAAGACAGAGAAACGAAAGAAAGAAAAGACAGACAAATGAAAAGACAGAAAAGAAAGATAAAAGAGAGAAAAGAAAGAAAAGAGAAAAATGGTAGAGAAAAAAAGCAGAAAAGAAGAACAGAAAAAAAGAGGCGAAAAAAAGCAAAGAAAGAGAGAAAGCAAGAGAGAAAAGAAAGAGAGAAAAGCAACAGAGAAAAAAAGGAACGAAAAAAAACAAAAAAGGGAAAAGAAAGACAAAAAAAACAAACGGGAAAACAGAAAAGAGATAGAAAAGCAAGAGAGAAAGAACGAAAGAAGAAATACAGATAGAAAAAGAAAAATGAAAGAAAAAAGCAAGAGAAAATAGAAAGACAAAAAAAAAGCAACAGAGAAAAGCACGACAGAAAAGAAAGAGAAGAGCAAAAAAGAAAAAGAGAAAGGAAAAAAATGCAAGAAACTAAAGAGAAGCTGAAGAACAAAGAGAAAAAAGAATAAGAAAAAGAAAGACAGAAGAGAAAGAGATAAAATAAAGAGAGAAAAAAGACTGAAAAAGAGAAAAGACAGAGAAACAAGAGAAAGAAAAAACAAAGACAAATAAAAAGACAAAAGAAAAAAAGAAAAGAAAGAGAGAAAAGAAAGAGAAAAGAAACGGAAGAGAAAAAAAGGCAGAAAATAAGAACAGAAAAACAGAGGAAGAAGAAAAAATAAAGCCAAAAGACAGACAGACAGGAAATACAGAAGTGAGAAAAGCAAGAGACAAACGAATGAGAGAAAAGAAAGAAGAGAACAGACAGACAGAAGAAAACAAGCAACAGAGAGACGTAAACAGAAAAAAAAACGAGTAGAAAGAGAAAAGACAGAAACAGAAGGGAGAAAAAGACAGAAAAGAAAGAGAAAAGGAAGAGAAAAAAGAAAGATAGAAAAGAAAAAGAGAAAAGAGCGAAAAGACGGAAAGGAATATAGAAAAAAGAAAAGCCAAAGAGAGGGGGAGAAAAAAAAGAGCGAAGGAGGAAATACAGAAAAGCAACAGAAAAAAGCACATAAGAAAGAGAAAAGCAAAAAAGAACAAAAAAAAGATGCGAGAAACTAAAGAGAATCTGAAGAGGAACAACGAGAAAACAGATTGATAAAAAGAAAGACAGGAAAGAAACAGACAAAAAAAGAGAGAAGAAAGACTAAAAAAGAGCGAAAAGACAAACGAAAGAAAGAAAAGACAAAGACAAATGAAAAGAAAGAAAAGACAGACAGGAAACAGAAAAGAGGGAACAGAAAGAAAAGAGATAAAAGAAAGACAGAACAGAAAAAAGAGAACAGACAGACAGAAGAAAACAGAAAAAAGCGAATAGAAAGGGGGGAAAAGAAACAGAAGGGAGAAAAGCAAGAGAGAAATGAAAGTCACAAGAGAAAGCGAGAAAAGAAAGACGAAAGAGAAAAAACAAAAGAAAGAGAAGGGAAAGACAAAAAAGACAGAGAAGAGAATGAAAAGCAAGAGAGAAAAGCAAGAGATAATCGAAAGAGAGGAAAGAAAGAACAGAATAGACAGACAGACATAATCCAATAGAGAGAGAAAGAAACAAGAGAGAAAAAGGCAGAAAGGAAAAACAAAAAGAGAGAAACAGCAAGATAGAAAAGAAAGGCAGAAAAAAGCAACAGAGAAAAGATCGACTGAAAAGAAAGAGAAAAGCAAAAGAGAAGAAAAACAGAAAAGAAAAAAGATACGGGGAAGTAAAGACAAGCGGAAGAGGAACAAAGAGAAAAGAGAATGAGAAAAACAAAGACAGATAAAAAGAGCAGAAAAGAAAGAGAGAGAAAAAGAGGAAAGATAAAAAAGCAAAAGACAAATAGATAAAAGAGAGAAAAGGAATACAGAAAAGAAAGAAAAGCGAAAGAGAGGGGGAGAAAAAAAGAGCGACAGAGAAAAGTAATGCCGAAAAAAACGAAAGAGAGAAATGATATACAGAAAAAGATAAAAAGACAGAAGAAAGAGAAAAGAAATCGCAACAATCTTTGATGAGAAATTAAAAACGCTACATTAAATCGTGACCGTGTTGCATTTCTATCTAGGTGATTTAAATTTCTTTATCATTTTTAGTCATTTAAATGGCTAAAAAGCGAAAGAGAGGGAGGAGAAAAAAAGAGCGACAGAGAAAAGTAATACCGAAAAAAACGAAAGAGAGAAATGATATACAGAAAAAGATAAAAAGACAGAAGAAAGAGAAAAGAAATCGCAACAATCTTTGATGAGAAATTAAAAACGCTACATAAAATCTTGACCTTGTTGCATTTCTATCTAGGTGATTTAAATTTCTTTATCATTTTTTAGTCATTTAAATGGACAATTTTTCATCTTCGATTTCATTTCGGACTTTTACTTAAAGAATCTTTATTCTGTCAATATCTGTGATGCATTGCACATGTCATTCAAGGACTGTTTTCGTGTGACAAATTTTTCGGCGATGGAATAATTTTTTATTAGCAGGTTTTCAGTTTTTGCATTTTTGCATTCGCAGTTTTTCGGTCGTTGACCTTTTTTGGCACAGGCAGGTTTTCGGACATTGGCAGCTTTTCGGTCAATGACCTATTTTTGCATCCACGGCTTTGCATAGGCGCTTAAACATGGTGTTCAGTGGCTCTCTGTCGACTTTGAATTAATGTATAGATGCTTCACAGCAAGGGATTT
>NC_134482.1:9753215-9773215 GCF_964194025.1 Convolutriloba macropyga
CATCATTTTTTTTCGTTTTTCTGGCCTGTTTTCCTGTTTTTGGACACGCCGTGCTTTTAGTTTTTTTTGAGTGCCTAATGTTCAGTTTTTCTCTCTCTCTCTCTCTCTCTCTCTCTCTCTTTGGCACACCGTGCCTTGTGTTTTTTTTCGTGTTTTTTGTTGTTTTTCTTGTGCATTTTTGTTTTTCTCTTGTTTTTTGGCACTCCGTGCCATCATTTTTTTTTCGTTTTTCTGGCCTGTTTTCCTGTTTTTGGACACGCCGTGCTTTTAGTTTTTTTTAGTGCCTAATGTTCAGTTTTTCTCTCTCTCTCTCTCTCTCTCTCTCTCTCTCTCTTTGGCACACCGTGCCTTGTGTTTTTTTTCGTGTTTTTTGTTGTTTTTCTTGTGCATTTTTGTTTTTCTCTTGTTTTTTGGCACTCCGTGCCATCATTTTTTTTCGTTTTTCTGGCCTGTTTTCCTGTTTTTGGACACGCCGTGCTTGTATTTGTTTGAGTGCCTAATATTCAGTTTCTCTCTCTCTCTCTCTCTCTCTCTCTCTCTCTCTTTGGCACACCGTGGTTTTTTTCGTGTTTTTTTTGTTGTTTTTCTAGTGCATTTTTGTTTTTGTCTTGTTTTTTGGCACTCCGTGCCATCATTTTTTTTTCGTTTTTCTGGCCTGTTTTCCTGTTTTTGGGCACGCCGTGCTTGTAGTTTTTTTTGAGTGCCTAATGTTCAGATTTTCCTCTGTGTTATAGAAAGTCTTCAACCCAACTGCAGCCCAGCTTCAACCCAACTGCAGCCCAGCTTCAACCCAACTGCAACCCAAGAAAATCAAGAAAATCAAGAAAAAGAACAAGAAACAGAAAAATTGAAAAATGATATAAAAAAGATCGAAGATGGAAGGACTTCTTTGCTGATGCCTTAGATTAATAATTGTCTGGTGATAATCATTATTCCGCTTTTTTTTGTCGATGCCCAAAATATGTGTATATTCAAATATTGCGACAGTTTATATTTTTTTCGAGCACTTTAGGACGTTTCGCGCGTGATTTTTAGCTGTAGGAAGTACTTAAAAAAGGGTTATCTTGTAAGATTCTGGCAGAAAAAATGGCTATCTTGTAAGATTCTGGCAGAAAAAATGGCTATCTTGTAAGATTCTGGCAGAAAAAATGGCTATCTTGTAAGATTCTGGCAGAAAAATGGTTATCTTGCAAGTTTCTGGCAGAATGAATGGTTATCTTGCAAGATTCTGGCAGAAAAATGGTTATCTTGCAAGATTCTGGCAGAAAAATGGTTATCTTGCAAGATTCTGGCAGAAAAATGGTTATCTTGCAAGATTCTGGCAGAAATCTTGCAAGATTATGCATAATCTTGCAAGATTCTGGCAGAATCTGCCAGAATCTTGCAAGATAACCATTCGAAATCGACTGGGGTATTTATAATGCAATTTCAAAACTGGAAATTTTTAATAGAAATTTCCATTTTGTGGATCAATCTCTAATTACTAAGCTGCTCATTTTCGCTCCGTGGGTTCCATTAAGGTTTTTGTCATTAATCAAGCAAGGTCCGGTTTCAGTTGATGAAACCAGTTCAATCTCATTTGGGGATTTATTAATTGTATGACTGGCATCAATCTTTGTCTGCTGAAAAGAGGGCGTTCGAATTTTGTATGTGCCCTCGAAATGTTTCATATATCATATCCACAGTTGCGGAGTTTCGAATTGTTTCGCTTACTCCCAAAACCTGCACCCGGTGATTGAGCATTTGACTGCAGGGCGTTGCTTGTACACACTAAAAAAGTTAAGGTAATTTTACTTTAAAAGATAGCTTAACTCACTTCAATTTTTAAGGTAAATCTGCTTTTCCTTAATTCACCTCAACTCAAGGTAACTTCAATTCAGCTTTACCGTAAAAGTTAAGGCCTCATACACCTTAAGGAATATTTACCTTAAGATAAAGTTTAAATCAAATTAAGATAAAGTTAAGGTTACGTTTACCTTAACTATACCTTAAAATTAAACTTACGTCCATTCATTATGATTAACTTGATTTAAAGTTGTTATGTCCTCTTTTAGCATACCTCTTCCAATTGGAATCAAATATTTTATTGACATTGAATATCTTTCCAGCTTTTCTTGAAGCTTGAAAATTAAGTTAACAGTGTTGGTTATAATTCGATTTTCAGTTTCTAGATATAAAATTTTACATTATGTAATCTATTGTAGTTTATTGTAATCTATTATAATTTATCAACGACTAATGTTCATTAAATCTTCGTTTTTGTTGTGCGTTTCAACCATATATTGCACAACAATTTTCTGCTTATATTTTTCAGTGTATAGTGATTCAGAAATTGATTTTGAACGGAAGTTGATAAATAATAAAAGGCAGAACGAAAACATTCTGTGCAAAATTGCTGCTTTTTACTGCTAAAGTATTGCGTTTAAACGATTCTGAGAAAATGTGTACAACTGAAAAATTTAAAAAAAGACAATATCACCACATAGAAGTGTTATGTGTTTGTTTTTCACATGCTATGCTATTTATTTTGTAATATCAGCATCTGCTAGAATGTGAAAGCAGTTTTACAGTAAGGCAATACGAAAAGAAACCAATACAAAAATAATTTAGTCAGAGTATGAGCAATATGGTGGTTTAACAGTCAGTTATAACTGTATAGTTTCGTTTAGTATTAATATATTTTACGTAATGCTTCTGAGAAAAAGCGTCGCTAGAATATCTCCAAAACAAACAGCGACAGTTGGTGCTAGTCATAAAAACTTGTGCAAGGTAGAAACACTTTGCGTTTTTCATTTCAAGCATTCATCAACTAAAAATGAAACAGCAATTGCACAGTCAGAGAATTTTTGTCTGAATTTTGAAAAAGGGGAAACGGTAATATTGCATTAACAAGAGGTTAGTTAATAGATTTTACTTTGAGGAAGAGAAACCAGAGTGCAAGATAATTTCTTCAGTTAGTTTGAACGAGCGAATGTCTGTTACCCTAGTGATGAGCGGATCCAAATCTTGCAAGAATCTTGCAAGATGATTCAAAACTTGCAAGATTCTTGCAAGATTCTTGCAAGAATCTTGCAAGATATCAATCAAGGCCAAAAAATAAATCTGGGTACAAGTGTGTTAGAAAACATCTTTGAAGCAAGTTATTGTTTATTGAACAAGTTACGAAGCCTAATTCAATGAAAAAAAAATAGCCAGGATTCATAATCTTGCAAGAATCTTGCAAGAATCTTGCAAGATTTTGAAATCCGGAAAAAATATTTATGTGTTTTTGGTAGCTAAAACTAACTGAAAACCAAATATCATGACTGATATCAGAATTCTTGATCAGCAAAACTGAAAATTAATGACTTTTTTCGTAAACGCCTTTTGAATGTGAAATCTTGCAAGAATCTTGAAGATTCTTGCAAGATTTTGAATTCTAATACAACTTTCCGACAAATAAATAGAAATAACGCGAGGCAATCAAATCCGTCCTTTAAACTTCAATTTACCTAATAAAAAACAAAAATATTTCAATCTTTTTCTCATCTTTCATTAAAACCAATTATTTTTAGAGAAACAAACAGTTTGGACATTTTGTTACTGGTCCTGTCCGTAATTTAGCATGTTTTTGTTGTCGTAAAAAATTACGATTAATATGAAGTCTAATAAATTAACTTCCTAAGGAAATTTAATTTAACCCATGATGCCTTCAGTTGATAGCTATTGGTGTTAATGTCATTGAAGTGTTTTAATTTAAAAAAAAATCGGTGTATTTTTGAAAGTTCATCTTTTGTTCTTCTTTCATTCGATTTATAGTTCAATCTTCATGTAAGAAAATCAACCTTGACTTTTTGGTAAATCAAAAGTTAATTCTGTTTTTGGTCTTATGCTAGGTAATGCTTCTTTTTGGGACAAAGAGATAGCAACAGTCGGAGTTTTTTATTACTTATATTTTGCAATGTACCACAACAAACTAATTGCAAAAACGATATATTAGTTCGTTCAACCAATCCTAAAGTCATCTCCGATAACTTTTGAGCTTTTCAAATTTTAGCTATTCCTTTTATCTGGTGTTTGTCGTTTTGTTTGTTTTGGAGAACTGTGTAAGTGCTGATTTTTTACCGCACTGTTTCAGTACTCCTATAATTTATCTCAGTAACTCCGCCACTGCCGGTCCCCAGCCCGGAATGAAAAAGGAGGAGGGATGAACCACAAAAACATACTGGAAAATCTCAAAAGAGTCGGTTTTAAGCTTGACTTGAGATAATTTTCCGACAACCTGTTTGCTATTTTAAATTTAGTGATTTATTTTATCTGCTGTTTGTCGTTTTGTTTGTTTTGGAGAACTGTGTAAGTGCGGATTTTTTTACCTCACTGTATCAGTACTCCTATAGTTTAATTCAGTAACTCCGCCACTGCCGGTCCCCAGCCCGGAATGAAAAAGGAGGAGGGATGAACCACAAAAATCATACTGGAAAATCTCAAAAAGTCATGTTTTAACGTGACTTCAGAAGATTTTCCGACAGTTGATTAACTATTTCAGCTCAACCAACAGCAAAAAAGCGGCCAGTTAACCAGAACAAAAAGGTAAATGTAAATTCAAAACCTTGCAAGATTCTTGCAAGATGGATTCAAAATCTTGCAAGAGCCTTGCAAGATGGATGCAAATCTTGCAAGAATCTTGCAAGATGGATACAAGTCTTGCAAAAATCTTGCAAGAAAAATGGAAAAACTATGCATTCCCTCGCAAGATTTCTTGCAAGATTCTTGCAAGATTTTGAATTTTTTCATCACTAGGGTAAGATTGTTTTTGTAGCATTTGGCTTCTGCGGGTTGATATGTGAGCAGGAATAATTCGATACTTGCCAAATGTTTCAAATGTGACGCAAATTGATTTGCAGGTATTTAGTAGGCTGAATAATATCATTTTCAGGAGTTCTCAACGCATTTCGCGCAACAATTTCCATGCACTTTTCAAAAAAAAACGTGTCAGCATGATACTATGCATTTGTTTAATTTCACAATGAAGCTGGGGTTCTATATTTGTATTAGTCGAACACTTTGGCAAAATAGAAATAAACTTATTGATGAGAAACTGTTGTAGTGTTTTTTATAGAACGCAGGTTGAGGTGCCATCCGGAAGTGACCTCTGATCAGACCGTTCAAACGAAAGTAACCTCTGATTAGACCGTCCCAGACCAAAGTGTCCGCTGATCAGACTGAAGACCGCTCGAAACAACGTTTGCGCTCGGAGCGCGCTCGAAGTTGTCTCTGAACAGACCTTGCCGGACTGAAATGACCTCTGATGGGACTGAAAGCAGACCATTGCCCAGACGATTGTGCAACCAAGGCACAGACCAAACCCAGAACATTGTCCGGACGATTGTTTGCTCAAAATTAATTCTGATCAGACCATAGTGCGCTCAAAAGTCTTTTCCTGATCAAACTATTGTGCGCTCGATATCGCCTCTGATTAGACTCAACTGCGCTCGCAATAGTCTGATCAGTGAATTGTTTTTACTATGAGCAAATCTCTTTAATTTGGCTGTAACATATTTATTTCATGACAATTATTGTTTGCAGTATTACATTCATCTAAAGAAAAAACAATTCTAACAGTATTGCTGACTAAAGAAAAATTCAACTGCTGAGATAAAAACTTATTCAGTATATGAATAGTGCATATTTTTGACTCAACAGACGAACTTAGACAGCTTTCCATAAGAAATGTCGTGGTCTACAGTTAATCAAAGTTTCCTCTTAAGGGGACCGGCATTTGACATCAACTGGACCTCTTAGTTCTGATCAGAGACAACAGATTCTAGATTTGTCTCTGATCAGAATGCTGCTTCTTTGCTGCTCTTGGCGGAGCCAACATCTCTCAGTAAAAAGTTACAAAAAGTCAAATTAAAAAACGTGCTGAAAATGACCTCTGATCAGACCCAATTGCACTCAAAATCTTCTCTAATCAGACTAATGTGCGCTTGAATCCTCCTCTGACTAGACCAACCAAGACGGAAATGACTTCTGATCAGACCATTACCGTCCGGAAGTGACCTCTGACCACACCATTGCCATGCGGAAGTGACTTCTGATCATACTATTGTGCGCTCGAACCAATTCCTACACCATTTAAATTTTGGTCTAGAAATACACCGTATGCGTTGGACTTAAGTCTGATCAGAGGTCACTTCCGTCTGGCACAACAACCTGGGAACTTATTTTGCGTGAATATGATTTGTCTATTTTGAAATTTTTATCCGTTTTCACTTCTTTACTTCATTGTAGTTTTTAAAACCAGATGATTGTAAAACATGTAATATTAAGGATTTATATCTTTGAAAACTATTTCTAATATCAGGCCAACATTTTTTGAATTCTTTTTTTCCAATTTAACATTACTCTGTGATATGATATCTATCTCTTTTATGTTTCTGTCAAAAGATGGCGCATGATTTTTTTGTTTTTCTTTTTTCCTAATTAGATCTGATATACGCATTATGAGGCCAAGTGGAGCTACTGAAACACTTGCCTACAAAACTGAAAGTGTGTTTTACACCTCAAATTTAAGTTTTGTGGTGTAACGTCCGTCATATGGGATTTTATAAACCTGTGAATGTGATCATGAAAACTAACGTACATAAACACAAAACTGCAAGAAGCGATGAAAACGAACGAAGAAAACAATCGCTATTTATTTAGGCGAAATACATCTGCTGAATTTTTGTGTTGAATTATTGTTCCGACCCCTCTTGAGGGGGGGGAGGAACTATATACTCAACTGGGTTTTTTTTTTTTTGTTCAGTCAATTTTGGCCGATCGATATATTCATCGTAGAGAAATGAGACTGGTATCATTAGAAAGCTTGTCCAGCGTAGAATGTGGAATTAAAAAGATTTTTTTGATTTTCGTTTTTGACAGGGAGATATCGGGGTTTAAACTTTCGAGAAAATAGAGTGAATTCCGTTGATTTCATTCACCTTTTTTCGGCATTTTTGACTAAAATTTCGCCAATTTTGATAAAATTTAATAAAATTTTTCAAGAAAATGTTGTTGATTTTATGTTTAAAGACAAAATACATTGTCGGCTATTTTCATTGAATTTTTTGTCACAAATTCCGGCTAAAAATTTCACAAAATTCAGACTTTTTCATCAAAAACAGCACGAAATAAGTTTCTTTAGTCCCTTCTGATTAAATTTGCAGGAAGAGCACATCCAAACACCACAAACACAATCTTTGTAGAATTAAAAGGGGGCTATTTCCACTTTAACTTCCGTTGAGGGTGCTCTGTAAATAAAACTTTGCCGTTTTTTGCTAACTTTATTCGTTGATTATCAAAAACGCAGCATTTACTTATGATTTTTAACAAACAAAATATCTATATCAATGACATTCCAACAATTAAACACTCTTGATGCACAATCAACATTAGCTGATTCTGTACCAATCTTGGACCGTTACTATCCAAAAATAATTCGGATTGTCATCAGTCGGTTTTTTATTTTAAAAAATTCGATCATTTTATACTAATTAAATAGCAGAACATTTCAAATCAAAGCTCACTAGTGATTGGTCTTATTGGCTTCCTAAATAGCTTGCAATTAGTTTATCTAGTTGATTGCTTAAAAGCTTATGGTCGTTTTGACTTTTTAAAATATTTGATTTTTAAATATAAAATAGCTTATTAAACTTTGCCTCCATTTTTCTCTTATTTTGGTCAACTTGTAGCTTATGGTCAGCAATCAAAGAGTGCTTTTTCTTTCTGCTGAAATAAAATTTAGTCTTTATTCCGGTTTTACGCCTTAAGGTATTGTGTTCTGGCTTTAATACTACTAGATTTAACAATTTTTTTATTTTCTTAGGGCATTTGGCCATTTTTCAAGTTTTCAAATTTTGTCAAATTATCACGTTTTTGTTTATCCATATATCACATTTTTCTTGTTCAAAATAACTCAAAATTGATACTATTTAAATTCTTAAAGATATAGATTGTGGTTCTTTACCGCTTCGACAATACTTCCTCGAAGAATTTAATTGAACTTTTTAAATTTGTCTTTAACTGTCGTTTTACTTTGTTTTTTAGTCGTATTTATTTTCCTGTACAATGACCGATTTGATTGGCTTCTCCTGAAAGAGTAGATGAGCCGATGTTCTGATATTAGAAGATAGATAATGGCTTTCATGACTTTGAAAACAATTGTTTTCCAAAATGAAAAAAAAAATTATTTCAACTTCGCAATTTTGTTCCTTTTATTGTCTGTTTGTTACCTGGTCTCGTTAATTAAAGGTCAAAGATGACATTATTTTTGTCAGGGGAAGGTGTCAAAGCGATTGTTGTCACAAAATCTAATGTTTCTAAAGAATTCGTTATGATTTTACTGGCTTCGACACGGGTTTTTCACAAAAAAAAGTAAATTATTAATTGGTTTTTGTCATATTTGGCGTTCTTTTTGTAGACTTAAGACAAATTCTGGATAATTGCAGATCTCAAGGGCTTCCTTTGGAAGAATGGATGAACCTATTCAAAGTTTTCATTTTGTAATTTATGGCTTTCATGTTTTTGGAAATAAATTTTTTTTGAAAAAAAAAAACAAGTATTACATAAGTTTGCATTCTTTTTTTCCTTTTTGTCTAATTGTTGCTTATTTTAATTAATGAGCGGCCACATATTACATTATCGGTGTTTGACGAAGGTGCAATCGAACATACTTTGGGGGCAAAAGTATGGCTTTATGGCTTCCAAAGCATTTTCTGACAAGTTTTAATTGATTTTTATTTTGTTGTCTATTTGCTGTTTTTTTTTGTAATTGCATAAAAAATTGAATACCAAGAGTACTTAATTCCCTTCTATAGAAGTATTGGTAACTCTAAACCTATGGGAAATTTTAGTTGATTCCTGATGGTTTTCATTACTTTGAAATTAGTTGTTTTTTCTAAAAATTCAGCGAATTTTCTAACTTTAAAGTTTCTGTTCTTTATTGTCAAATTGTTACCAAGCTTTATTATGAACTGGTGAATAACCATTTTTTTCTTGTGAATTACAATTTATTTCGTTTATTTTCAGTGTTATCTGACGCTGTTTTGACTTTTTTATTAAGTTTTATTTTTTAAAACGGACATAAATTTTTTGATGTAATTAATGTTTGTTGTTGTTGTTTGATTTTGCCGTTCGTGTTCGCTCGCTTTCTTAATATCGGCATATCTCATCAATCTAATGCATCACTTTTTACTTCACTGACTTATTTGCTTTGGAGGCTATCTTTTCGTTCATACACCAATTTTTTTTTTGAAAAATACTTGAACTTTTTGTGTTTTTCTATCTGTTCCTCATTTGGTAGACAATTATGCCAAAATTGTGGATGAGCGGGGTCGGAACCTTATGTGCGATCGCACATTACCGAGCCGCCTTGTTGTAATTGGGATTAATATAAAGAGTATTTTATATCAATAAAAATTATTTAATATAATAAATCAATTTAAAAAGTCGTGAGTTTGAGCTTTTGGAACTTAACTTGAACCTATTTACATCTAAACACAAACTAAGGGTTTGTCGATCTTTCCTTTTTTTCGAATTAAGTCTATTAATTAGAAATAATTAGAACGAAATCTCCGTACCCTTTTTTTAAATACTTCGCATCCTTTCAGAATCGAGTATTCTATTGACAGTGAAAAGCTTTCCAGATTTTCTTGAAGTTAGAAAACTAAGATAACTTTGTGTTGGTTGTAAATCGATTTACAGTTATTACATTAGATATTACCTTTTACAGAATATTAAAATCTACTATAATTTATTAACGACTGATATTTGCAATCAGTTCTTTTTTGCTCTGTATTTCATCCAGAAAAAACTTTATATTGCGCAAAATTTTTCTTTTTATAATTGTTCAGTGTAGAGTGATTCAGAAAACAGGTAAAACAGGTGATACTGACAGAATCATTTAATAACTTTATTCGATAGATGAGAACTTGGAGCGCAGGATAATTTCTTAGGTTTATCTTTAAGTCTGACTTATTTCAGATTGTTCGGGTATTCTTAATCTCTGCGGGCTGAAAAGCATATAATTTTGTTAGAAAAAAATGTCTAATTGTGCGGAAATTATCTTAAAAAGGTGCCGAAAGATTTACAGGTGTTCTGTAGACTTCATAATATTATTTTCAGCAGTTTTCAAAGCATTTCTCACTACAATTCAGGACATTTTCTTGAACGTTTAAAAAGTTCTGAGGAGAACGCGTTGCTAGAGAAGTTGCAAATGAAACGGCGACAGTAGGCGTTAAATTCATAAAAGTTTGTGTAAAATTTGACGTCTATTCAGTTAAGGAGGATGCCGAGTCACAGGTTATATTTGCGTTACTGGTTTTCGTCTTGCATAAAAGAAAATGAACTAATGGGCAAAGCAAGTGTGGGTAAAATGATATTTCAGAAAATGGGAGAATAGCAGCTAAATGACACGCAAGACAAAATACATCGTGAAGTAAAGTGAATTTAATTTGAGAGTCCGCATTAAGTAATATATAACTGAATCACGTTTCCCCTGGCTAAAAATTTTTTTAGAAAATGGAAAATAAAAAATCTAATAATCACATTTGAATAAACTTTAAAAACAATAAACATTTAACGGTTACAAAGTTTATACAAAAAATATATACCTACTATCAAAGCTAGTCATAGTTACTAGCAAACCACACGGGTAATTTTAACAATCAGAAACTAGACAAGCTTCCAGAACAACGATTTGAATTACAAAGCTTCACATCTGAAATATTGACAAAACATTTCCAAATTGGAAAATTTTCAATTAACATTTCGATCTTGTGGAGCGATCTCTAAATCTAAAACTGCTGAAATTTGCTTTCTCGGCAGGTCCTATTTGGGATTTGGTCATAAATAAATCTTGCTCTGAGATCAGTTGATGAAACCAGCCCAATACACACATGCCTGTCGGGAGGAAAAGAACTATGCTCAGCCGTACCTCGAATTGGGTCGGTTTCCAACTGATAATTCATTAATTATTTGGCCATCAGTCTGTGTCTGATGTGCAGAGTTTCATATGGAATGTCCGAACTGTTTTTAATAAGGTATCCTCACTATGTTAGCTTCAATTTGTTTCGCTTACACTTGAAGCCTGTACCTGAGGGTTGAGCAATTGATGGTACGGCGTTTCTTGTAGGTATTGGGGGTTCTCGGTCGAGGTTTCACCCCTAATCCAACCCTTATTAGCCGGGATTAGAGTGTAATGAGTATTACACTCCTATTTATCGGGGAAAAGAGTGAAAGAGTATAATTTTTAAAAAATACAATTTTATTTACACTCTTTTCTCCACTCTTTGCAGAGAGTGTAGTTTAGGGTGGACTGATGAGAATTTACACTCTTTTTTCCATCATTATACTTAGTATTAATTTTTTCTCAACTCTTTTTACTTTTTTTACACTTTTTTCAAAGAGGGTAATTTAGGGTGGACTGATAAGAATTTACACTATTTTTTCCATCATTATACTCAGTATTAATTTTTTCTCAACTCTTTTTACACTTTTTTCAAAGAGGGTAATTTAGGGTGGACTGATAAGAATTTACACTCTTTTTTCCATCATTATACTCAGTATTAATTTTTTCTCAACTCTTTTTACACTTTTTTCAAAGAGGGTAATTTAGGGTGGACTGATAAGAATTTACACTATTTTTTCCATCATTATACTTAGTATTAATTTTTTCTCCACTCTTTTTACACTTTTTTCAAAGAGGGTAATTTAGGGTGGACTGATAAGAATTTACACTATTTTTTCCATCATTATACTTAGTATTAATTTTTTCTCCACTCTTTTTACACTTTTTTCAAAGAGTGTAATTTAGGGTGGACTGATAAGAATTGAAACTCGTTTTTCAAATAGAACTTATGGAAGATTTTGCAATAAAATGTACTTCGAAGGGAAAACTGTTGTTATACATTGTTTACATGCCATCGTTTATTAATTTATATATCTTAGAATTGACTTTGATTGGAGATTTTTTGTTTGTTTGACTCCTTACTACCAGCAATACGCCATTTTTATATTTGCGTTAGTCTTCAACAAGACCAACCACTCAATGATTGTTCACTGGTGCTCCAATAATTTTAATGATACTTTTGCGAACTGTTTTTTTTCTGAACGATTTTTTCAAAAAAAATTGGTATTGATCTCTGAACGTATTGTTCTTACAATTTATGAAAACACAACTTCAGAGAATATTCAAAACCTTCCATATGCTTCAAGCTCTTTCAGCTTGTTCCAAAAATTATTAGCTGCTCGTGTGAAAAAATACGCATCGGCAAATTATTCATTAGAAAAAAGTCCTCAAAATTCAATTTGTTTTCCCATATTCGGAAAACAGCGTTGTAGGTTTCAGCCCTGGAAATTAAATCCGATCTCAGCTAAGATCTTTCCCTTATAAGTAGTGGGCATGAGAGTTAAGTTTATTGAGATGAGCTTCTTTGTATTGAATGATGTACCTGTACCTAAGGCTCAGTTACAATCAGTACTGATTCCGAATAATTTCAGAGAAATTTCAAGTTTCAGTACTGATTCAGAAGGATTTCAGAACCAACTGTGAAGTGAATTGTGATGTTCTCTGAGTTAGAGCAAAATTCAGACAAAATATTCAGTATTTTTCTAAATCAGAATATAATTCAGAATTAATCAATATTCGCTCTGAATCAGACAAATTTTAGTGCAAAAGGTTACCTGAATCAGACTCTGACTCAGTACTGAATTTGCTTTAGAGTTAGGTACGGTTAATCTCTGACTTTCTTAAGCTTTTTGAGAGATGTGTTTACTTTCTAGAAACTAATGCCCTGTGATCAGCATTGATGTAAGTGGTCACTTCTAAGGATTAAATTTGAAATATTCTGTGAAATGAAAACTCCTAATATCTCCTATTAAATCTCCTATTACGGACTAATATCTCTCTTGGGTTAAATTTATAAAAGGCATTGGGGACGCAATAAAGTTTCGACAATCTAAAATTTGCGGTTCAAGTGTGGCCTCAGACTTGAGGTGTGTTTATCATATTTGGCAAGCGTTTGCAAAATTAGATTTTCTTGTTGCATTTTGGTACCACCCTTCTTGGGGGGAGGGGAACTAAACACTCGAATGGATTTTTTGTTCAGGCAATTTCGACCGATCGATATATTCGTCGTAGAGAGTTGTGAGTATTAAAAAGCCCGTCCATCGTAGAAAATAGAATTAAAAAGATCTTTGTGAATTTAGTTTTCTAGAGCGAGTTATCGTGGTTAAAATTATTTTGAGTATTAGACCAATTTGCCTTATTAATTTTGATTTAAAAAATGTAAAAATTGTTAACCATAGCACTGTTGATTATATTTTTAAAAACAAAAAAGTTTTGTTGACTATTTTCATTTATTTTTTTGGCTAAAATTGTGGCAAAATATTTCAAATTTTATCATTTTTCATCAAAAATTGACCGAAATAAGCTTCTTTAGTCTACTTTGATTAAATTTGCCGGAAGTACACACCCAAAATAACTAACGCAAACTTTATAAAATACAAAAGGAGGTAGTTTTACTTCTATTTTCTTAAGAGTAATCTGAAATTAAAATTTTGCCGTTTTTTGTTAACTTTACTCAATGATTATCAAAAACGGAGCAATTATTTTTGATCTTTAAACTAACAAATTATCTAGATCTCTGACTTTCGTCGAATTAATTGAGTGTTCTTAGGGACAAACAGCAATATCAAGGTTGGTTTTGGTCCAATCCTAGACTGTTACAATCCAAAATTAGTTCTGATTGTAATCAGTTGGTCTTTTTTTTTAATAATTCGATCTTTTTATCTTTTTTTTGTTAATTAAAGAGCAGAACAATTCAAATTAAAGCTCACTGTTGATAGTTCCAACTGCGCTCCTAAGCAGTTCCAAATCAATGTAATTAATTTTGAATCTAAAAAATGTTTGTTTTTTAAACGAACAATGGCTTATTGAACTTTGCCATTGTTTTTATCTTAGTTTGGTCAAATTGTAGCTTATTGTCAGCAAAGAAAAAATGCTTCCTCTTCGTCTTCTTTCTACTGAAACACAATTATACCTTGTTTGCTGTTTTAATCATTAAGTTAAGGTTTTCTGGCTTTGAAACTACTAGATTACACAGACTGTTTTGATTTTTATCCATTGGCCCATTTTCACGTTTTTTCTCGTGTTGTCCCTGTATCACGTTATTGAAAGTTCGCAAATCTTGTTATTAGCGTTCAAAAAAAGCCACAATTGAACATAAAAAGTCTGTAAAGGCTTAGATGTTGGTTTTAACGGCTTCAACACCACTTTTTGGGAGAATTTAATTGAGTTCTTTTATTTTTGTCTTCAACTGTCGTTTTCACTTTCTCTTTTAGTCGGTAAGAAAATTCCTGGAGAACGACAGGTCCAAAAGGCGTCCTATGGAGGACTAGATGAATCAATATTCTGATTTGAGTAGTTAATTGATGGCTTAAATGACTTTGCAAACAATTGTTTTCAAAAATTAAACAAAAAACAACATCGAATTTTTGTTCCTTTTTGTATATTTGTTACCTAGTCTCGTTAATTAAAGTTCACATATGACAAAACTGTTGTCCAGGGAAGGTGCAAGCACGCAAAATCTGTTGCTAAAGTCTTTAAAGATTTCGTTATGAATTACTGGCTTCGACACGGTTTTTTCGCAAAAAAAAGTAAACCAATTTTTGATTTTTGTCCTCATTTTAAGTTCTTTTTTGTAGACGTAACACATAATCTGATTAATAACAGGTCTCAAGCACTTGCTTTGGACGAATAAACGGACCCATTTATTTGTTTCATTCTGTAGCTAATGGCTTTCATGACTTTGAGAAAAATTGTTTTCGAAAAACACAAAAGTATTATTTAAATTTTCCCTTTATTCTCTTTTATTTTGTATACTTATTACCTATTCTATTAAAGAGGCATGGTCACATATAACACTATTGGTTTTCGAGGAAGTCTCAATTGGACATTTTTTGAGGGGCAAAATAAGGCTTTACGGTTTCGACAGCGTTTTCGTTTTAAATGAATTGTTGTTTGTTGTCTCTTTTTGTTGTTCTTTTTGTAATGGCATAACAAATTGAATAATGACAGGTCCTAATGCCTTTTTATAGAACAATATGCGGTCATAAACATGTTGATGTTTTCATTTGCTATCTAATGTTTTTCATTACATTGAAATTAATTGTTTTTCGAAGAAAGCCAATTTTTTTAACTTTGCTGATTTTTTTTCTTTTTTTGACTAATTGTTATTACAGAGTAGTCTCGTATCTTTTCCATTGAAGTTCAAGTTTATTCGTTTAATTTCAGTTTCATATGACACTATTTTGACCTGGTTAATGATTTTTTTTCTTTTGAAAAAAAATTGGACAGAAAGTTTTGGATGCAATTATTGTTTGTTGTTATTGTTTTACGATTTTGTTGTTCGTCTTGGCTTGCTTTATTAATAAAGACGGATCTCATCAATCAAATGCGGCCTTTTTTAATTCCACTGTTGTTTGCTTTGGGGTGATCTTTTAATTCATACGCATTTTTTTTGAAAAAGAATTAAGTTTTCGGAGGTTTTCTTTCTTTTAGTAGACATTTTCCTCAATTTCCTGTTTTCCTCATTTGGTAGACTTTTATGCCAAAAATATGGATAAGCGGAGTCGGAATTTTTTGCGCGCACGCACATTACTAAGAATCCTTGTTAACTTTACGATTAATTGCAAGAAACTAAATGTCACATCTTTCAGTCAATTCATATTTTGTTCACTTTTATCAGTTTTCCTAAAAATGACAAAATCGAGCCAAGTATAGATGATTTTACTAAGAGGAAGACCGTAGAGAAAACATTAATTTTTAGGTGAGTTTCTTTGCGTGTGTAATGAAAAATGCCGACCATTTGCTTTCAGGAAGTCTGACCTTAGTTCGAGTTGATCACTATTTCCGGTCTTACGTTTTGGTCTGAACAAAGTCTTTTTTTTGTTGCTCGCACTGTTTGAATGATCAATGCCGAAAAGCGGTAATTTTTTAATTGTCCAACGAATTCTGCGACAAATTATGCTGTGACTGTTCATGAATATTCGGAACCAAAACAGAAACATGCACAAAAGTTATTCGTGTTAACATAGTATAACTACATAATTTGGATTGTTTTTTATTACGGTTTTACTAAATTTACATAGCTGCTTAAATCCGCCATAAGTAAAAACAGAGCATGTTAAATTTAAAAGTTTTGAGCTGAAGAAAATATTAGTACAATTTTGTTTCAAGCATATGTATTTATTAAGTAAAACTCAAACAATTTTCTTTACCGCAGCAATTTTTCATCGATTCTGTTAGAAAGCGCGACTGGTGGATTCTTCTGAGTCAAGGTTAGACACAATAATTGGAATTGTGTTGTTTCCTCAAAATTGTGACTATATTTCAATTTACTAGTTTTAATCATGCAATAACTTCTGCTTGCTTAGTTAGTCTTATTTTTATCAAGATGTTTCAAAAAAGATAACAAGGCAAGAACAATCAATCTGATAATCAGACCTAGATCCCTTTATAAGAACTTATCTCATAAAATGAGAGCCGCCATTGTTAAACAAAATCAGTTGTTAAAAATGTTTTGATGAAAAAGAATGAATTGTTCAAGTTTTTTTAACTTCTGGAACATTGTTAAAACTGTTTTAGTGTCCACAATTGAAACCTTCATAACCAAAATCTGTTCATTTTCTTAGCTCACACCTACCACTCGACTAAGAGACGCCTTTTCTGCAACTAAGTGCAAATAAGTTTCAGCACAATGAAGAGTTTTTTGTTCATATTCTGATGAGTGACGGTCGCCTGGCAGTAAAATAAAAATTCGAAAAGCGGAAAAATTTAAAACGGGGAAAATACAATTAAAAATCGTACGTTTCCAATAGTCAAAAATATTTTAAAATTGTAAGACAGCTTCAGTATCGAATGCTTCTATCTCGAAATGAATCATGAAGCACTCACCTAATAAAATCTATCCACTCACCTAATAAAACAACTGAACACTTCCATGTGTATCAGCAGGTTAATCGGGTTGAATTAACAGAAAAAAAAACAAAACCAAATCGTGAATAGGCAACCAAATGGAGGACACAAAAATTTATTGAATTTGGTCTTTTATGTTTATCGTTCAGTTTACAAAATGCCTAGCGTTGTCAGGAGCTTTTAAAAACGATGAAGATAGTTCTAGATAATTACAAATCGATCATTATTAGGTTCGTTAATTAGAATAATAATTGAAGTTTGATTTCATAAATAAAACATTTAGTAAAATTTTATTTGAAACCTGCTATTTTTCTGTCTGTTAGATGGTATGCGTGCCGCCGTTTATGCAAATTATAGTGAAAATTCCGTTATTTCAACGGAAGGGGGACTCTCCGTCCCCCTCTCCCTTGACAATGCCGTTATGGCCTATGCCGTTATGTTATTTTCGGGCAAAACAGAATTTTGGCGCAGAAAATGTAAAACTTTGGCATTGAAATATCCACCGTAACATTGCCGTTATTGTAATTCTTAGGTACCCTTTTCAAAAAGCCTGTAAAATTTTTCAACAAGTTTTTCTTCGGTTGTCAGAACCTTTCAGTTTTCTACATAAAAAACTTGTAATATTTTCAAAATTTTTTTTAATTTTTTTCTAAAACTCTCAAACTTTGATCTAGCCTAATGAGATTAATAAAGGTCAGAAAAAGCAAAAGTGGCCAACATGAACATACTGAGGAAATGGAGGGAAAAGATACTGTGAAAGTATCCGTTTTTGGTTCAAAGTGAGGAAATTATTAGGTTTGCAAATCTGAGACCGCGCGATTGGCATCGATTTTATGGGATCTACTGCCCATATGTATAATAGAACATATTGTCGAGAAAAAATAAATTAAAGGTTCATTTCGGATCTTTTCCGTTTGTGCCCCCTTTCCAGTTTTTTATGCACCCCCCCCCCCGTTACAGAGCACATGCCATTACATACTAAATCATCACATAAAAATATGGCACTTGCGTCAATACGGAGTTCAAAAGTATGTTTTATCAGCCAAAGGTTTTGTAAAAGAAATAGAAAGGAGTAATTGCGTGTTGACTATATGTTTTTGATAATTTTTTGTCAGTATTTGTGCAAGTCAAAAAGCAAGTGCAATAAAGTGTACGCTGCCTCTCTTACAGTGTCGTTTGGTTGTTTGTGTGACAACACTAATAAAAAGGTATTTTTTTGACATTTTCATCGAATTTTAATCAACCTTGTTTCTATAAAGAGCTCTTTTTGAACTGTTCAAGTACGATTTCAGTGCGTGGTAGAAAATACAAGAAGTGTAGACCAAGTTTAATTGTCTAAATTTGAGTTTGAGTACCATTTTTAGTAAAATTGTTTCAAATTAAAACTTGCATTTTTTTCTGGCTCTTGATACTTGATGAGAATGAACCAAATGAAATTTCTATTATTGTTTGAAATGAATTGCAAACCAAAAGTCAGCATTACAGAAATACTTCCCACACACACACACACACACACACACACACACACACATCCGACCGAAAAAAGAGCAAAAGAGTAGCCTTCAGGATTTTCATACAGTAGATTTTTTCACGTCCTTGCCGTAAAACATTTTTATATCCCATCGCCTGTTGTGTTCTTGTCAAGTACCAACTCACTGGCATGAGAAGTCTCAAAATCTAGCATAATACGAGCTCATTTATCAAAACAGAATGACTGAAGATAATCAAAATCGACAAAAACTGTGAGCCACTCACGGAACTGACAGTTTTGCTCTACAATGATAACAATCTGGTTCCTGTACGTCCTACCAGCAATTTCTCTGTTGTCAGGCTTTGACTCAAATTTTAGAATGATGACCAGAAGAAACCATTGAAGAAATTTTGATAATTTTAGAGGATTTGATAGAAAATCAATCAAAAAAATCTTGTTTTCAAATTAATGGAACAATTCCGTTAGATTTTATGTGGAGTAGACAAATTGAAAGTTTAGGCCAAAAAATTAGCTCTGAGTGTAGTTCGATCAATTATTTTGATTTATGGGTGAAAAATTTACTCAAGTAACAATTACACAAAATTTATTTCACTGCTATCATTTTAATTCAACTGAACCTCGGAATTGCATCCAAATTAACGTTTTTAGTTTTTAATTACGTTAGTTGTGTTTCGTAAACATGCCCTTTTATATTTTTTAACTAAAGCAATAATTAAAGAAAAACAAAACTTTTTTCAAATACTAAGCAACATTGATAAGCAGAGTGCTAGGCAAATCAGATCAAGTTTCAAGCCAAGTTCTATAAAAATACTAATAATCAACAATTCAATTTTATCATGAGTTGTCGCATTTTGTTCTATTTTGTACGGGACGAAATCACTTTAACAGATACTTCATACTAAGTTTGATTACATTCTTTTGTTTACTGACCAATA
This sequence comes from Convolutriloba macropyga, assembly GCF_964194025.1. Classification (NCBI taxonomy): domain Eukaryota; kingdom Metazoa; phylum Xenacoelomorpha; order Acoela; family Convolutidae; genus Convolutriloba; species Convolutriloba macropyga. Next base: position 9,772,639 of record NC_134482.1, read on the forward strand.
GATCAAATTTGAACTGAGCTCATGCACGCTAACTTTTGTGACTTCTATTATTCAATTACTTTGAACACTTTCTTATCTACCGCAAAAAACTTTTTACATATTGCTGAAATTATGTGTGTACATGATTTTCTGGTCGTTTATGCGTTTGTGTGTGCGAATTCTATTGTTCTGTGTACACGAGAAGAAAAGATTTAATGCAATTTTTTACTAGCTGTTGATGTAAGATTTGTTTTACAGCTCTATTATGTTCAAATGGGTTCAAAGAATTCTGTTTTTCTTATATTTTCCGTCTTTTTAATACACAACCAAGCTGGTGAAAAGGCATTATGTCTCGAAAAACCAATTTTACGCAGAAACTGCTGAACAAAGTTAACAAGAGTTATCTATTTGCTTGAATTAACGGCTTGAATTACCTTTTGCCTACGAACAATTATTTCAGTGAAATTGAAGGTTTTGTTTTTGACATAGCGCTGAAAGTGAGGACCTATGGTAGCTTTTTGTCATAAAGAGTTCTTCAGTAGATAAAAGTTAAACTTCTCAAAGGTTTTCCATTTGCTTGCTATATTACTGGAGGCAG
>NC_134482.1:9775715-9803775 GCF_964194025.1 Convolutriloba macropyga
TAGTTACTTTCGATCTTGGGTCTTCAAGCGCACCGGAAAGCTTAATGCTTGAGTTCGAAGTTTTGAGTGGCAAAGAAAATTTCATATATTTTTAAATTTTCTAATTTTCTGGTCAATTCAAATGCGAAGCTTCCGGAAAACATTGGCTGGTTTTTGAGGGAAGATAACACCGCTGAAGGTACAGACGAACCAAATTTCAGCATTAATGCTTTGCACGCTGCAATTACCAAACACTAGACATCTTGAATTAAATCAATGCAACTCTGCTGAAAACGTCCACTGCTGCGTATCTCTATCCAGAGTTATTGCCTATAAATTTTTGACTTTTTATTTTAAACTGGAATCAGAAGTTGGAGCCGTGAGGACAGTTTCTCGAAAAAAAAACAGTGGGTCGTATGATAATTGCAATGGTTTCAAAACAAGCATACCTCGGAACTAAGTACACGATCTCTTCTGAAAACAAGAAGTTTATTTTGAGCCAAATTGTTATAAATAGAGATGACTAACATTTATTGCAACACTGGTCCCAACTCCAACAATTATTAACCATGGCATTTACTTCATTACTCTGGAGGCCCCGGATTTTCTTGACAAAGACGAGCACGGTATAATCTTGAATATCTATCCCATTTGTTGTATTTGATCAGTTGAATTAACTTCAACACAGGTGGCTTCTCATTGTTTGATTCTTCCAGATCTCATAACTCCTCAATTTTCCGTTTGAACTACATTTGAAAGAGCATATGGAGCCAAGGGACAAATTTTGAATTTGTTCGAAGGACACCAGATCACCTCCAAATCCCGATATAAAGCTAACAAACTGGTGCATCGTCGTCTGTTACATTTTAAAAAAAATCTAACTCAAAAACTCAAACTTCAGCCAAACAAAAATCAAAACTCAAAACTGTATTTTACTCGCTTTCATATATGTGCTTGTAATGTTTTTTTAAAAATGTTTATATAAATTGAATTCGAAGGTCAATGATTTGCTGATTTCTGCTATACATTCGCTTTAATGTTTAGAAAAAATTTCGCTGGTGTTGATGAAAGTTGACCAAAACGAAATTGTTGTCATCATGCAAAGAACTGCATCCAATATCTGATATATATTTTGAACGCTCACGATACAGATCACAGTTCTAAATACTACAAAAAGTAACAACCGTCAAGATAGGCAAAAACTAGTTTGAGTTTGTACACTCAGTTTGAATTTTGGCACCAAATACATTGAAGTTTAGGTAACTTTAATTGGAGTTTGCAAAGTGCAATTGGTGGGGCTGGTTGTACATCGGTGGCACTTCAATATCGTTCTACAATTTTTTACAAAATATTTATTTTTTTTGTTACTTTTAAGATCCGGTTTGAAGCAGGTGAAGAGACGTGGTATTTTGAAGTGTTTGGAGGCTTGCATGAATCAGGAAGTTGATTTTTGGAGGCAATAACATAATAATCAAATCCAAGCAATTTAAATGCCATCGTCCAAATGCAGGTTCCAGACAAAGTCTCTGTAAATGTGTGGTCAAATGTAGGTTTTGTTTCTGACATACACAATAGAGAAACTGTTTTGCAAGCTGAAGGAAAAATTCCGGAGTGCGCTCAAACATTGCCACCACCATTTTATTTACTAAACCTTCTGGTCTCTGTCACTCGCTTTATTTTTGGATTGTCTGCCGTAAATCTTTTGCTCTCCTCCCTTCTTAGTGGGATGTTTCATTGAGATCACTTCGACAAGCAGCTCCTTGCCGTCGATTACTTTTCTTTGTAGTTTATTGGGATAGTAAATCCTGGATATTTTTCTTTCTCTGGCCAAAAAGATTGAATTCAACAGCTAACAGACTTATCCTTTGCTTAAAAGAAAATTCATCAGTTTCTTTTTTGAAGAGTCCAGGGGTAATATGCGTTCCCGTTGTTTTGTATAATTTCAATGAAGCAAGTTTATTTTGTTCAATAGAGCACATTTCGTGGTAAAACACACTATTATCTTGTAAGATAAGCTTTAAATAAAGGTTTTTTGCGTTGAAAGAAAATTGTCCTTCAAATGGACACAACAAGCTTGAGGAGAAATTTGAAATTTCTAACTCAGGAAAGCAAATGAAATAACTATACAACTCTTTATTACTGCTTTTGTTACTTCAGCTTGCTTTTGTCGATTGCACAGATTAGCTAGAACTACTACTCAAACCCAAACTTAGACAAGTTTTATGGGTTCCCCACAGTAGTACTGTCTATCAAGCATTTTATTTATACATTCAGAGTTCGGGAAGATCTTTAGAGATGCAAGGATGTTTAAGTCAAAGGACACTTTACGATAAAACCTTGTTCAGTATTGCAGAGTCCACCTTAATATACTTTTTTAATCTTTCCCTAACATTATTGATGTTTGAAACTAAAAAAATAAAAACTGAATCTCCAAACTTGAATCTCCAAATTTTGATTGCACGTACCAATTTTTTCGCCATATTTGAATGAACAACATTTTGTGATGTGATGTCGGTTTCTTAGGAGTTTAATTACACCAAGAGAAAACTACAATAAGCAATACGAATGTGTGGAAAACAGTTCCTGTTTTTTCAAAAAACACATCTTTTGAAATTTTGAGTTGTTTTTTATGTGTTTAAGACAAATTTTAGGTTTTTTTAAATAATTAAACTGATTAACAATATTACAGTGATAAAAAATGTGAGGTTGTGGTTTTTGGGTCTATTTGAGACATAACTACAGCTAAGTGCGAGTCGAGTGTCTGTACATCCTCTCTTTGAATACCTCGACCAATTTGAGACAGATATTTCACTGACCTTCAAAAAATGTGTTTTGAAGCTTGAAATTTAAGTTAACTGCTTCGGTTATAATTCTAATAACTATTTACTACATATGAGAGTTCTACTGAATATAATAATCTATTTTAATTTATTAACGACTTTTATTTTCAAAAACTTTGTATGTTTACAACTATGTAAATTTATTTTGCGCAAAATTTTTCTGTTTATGCTTGTTCATTGTAGAGTGAGTTATGTATTGATGTTCTGCGGAAGTTGATGAAAAACAGAAGGCAAAACGAAAACCATTATGTGTATACTTATTTCTTTTTTGCTATAAAATTGCGTTCAAACGTTTTTGAGAAAAACCGTGCAAGTAAAAAATCAAAGAAAGATTACGTCATCGCGTAGACTAAATCACTGTGTTTGTTTTGTTTTTCATATGCTATGCTACCTTTTTCTTATCTGCGTCTACTGATACTGGAAAAACAGTTCATAGAAATACTGGAAAGCAATACAAAAACATAGACGAAAATCAATACGTATATTTAGTCATAGTGTGAGCAGTGTGGTGGTTGAAGAAAAACAGTCAGCAGCTCTATAGTTTAATTTAGTATTACAAATGATATGTTTAAATGTTTCTGAGAAAACGTGTCGCTAGAATATCACCAAAACAAACAGCGACAGTGCGTGCATTGGTGATAAAAAATTGTGTACAACAGAAACATTTTACGTTTTTTGTTTCAAGTGTTATTACTAATTAAAAAGCCAACATCTACTGCACAGTCGGAGAATTTTCTTTGAGATCTGAAAAAAGAAAGAGGATTACTTTACTTAAGAAGGTTAGTTAATATTTTTTTATAGAAGAGAAAGCAGAGCGCAGGACAATTTCTTCATTTATTCATAACGATTGAGTCTTTGAAGATTATTTGGGTATCATTTAGTCTCCACGGATTGATATGTGAGCAGATATAGGCACATAATTTTGTAAGAGATTTTGCGGAAATATTGTAAGAGATATGTTTTATTTTGCGGAAATAAGCTAAAAATTGTGCCAAGTGTGATGGAATTTGATTTGCATGCAAGTTGGTATTGAATAGGCCGAATGAAAATATTTTTAGCTCTTGTGAACACTTTTTCCTGAACAGTTTAGGACATTTTCGGCACGTCAATGACAAAGAGTTTGACATCAGGAAAATTTTTGCTTATTACAAAATTTCAGCATTGATTTCACTAAGTTTCTGTATTTTCCAGCACGTTTTTGATGCCTTAAACATTTCCGTCAATTATTTGAAAAACTGAAAAGTTGGTACACGCAGCTCTTTTACTACCTTTTTTTCCAATTACACATCTTGAGAAAAACGTTCTTTTATAACGTTTTTGTTACGTGATACCATGGTGGGATAAAATCTATAGTATTAAGCTTTCTTCTATCTCCCAAACACGGTGGTTTTAGTAACGGGAAAAATATAAACTTTTTTTAGTTGAGCAATGGCATAATCGCAATGCACTATTTTTGTGCCCCTGATACAGAAACAATATATCTTAGTAGTAATGTATGGACAACCAATGTGCACAAATGGCATTATTGTCTCTACCACATAGTAACCCAGAAGTTCAATTAATAATTTAAAAATAACATAAATAAAAAACAATTTTAAAGTAGAAATTATATTGTTTCACATCAGATCAATCCGAAGCACATACACACGTCAACAGTGTTCCTTTTAACTCTATTCGAACAATACTTATGTACTGAAATTTCCCCAAAGTCCAAAATTGAAAGGAAAGACAAAACTTCTCAATTTCCTGTTCGAGGATTTGGTCAAAATCTTAAGAAACAAAAGCGCTGAAGACCGCTGAAAAAAATAATTAGCGGATAAATCTTACATGATAAGTCGCTTATTCTGTTGATGTTTTCAGCATTTTTCAGCAATTAAAGCAGATAACTATGTAATATGTATCTGCTAAAAAATATTTTGTTCAGCGGCTGCCAGCGCATTTCTTACACACTTTTCAGTATTTTCATAACTTATTGTACACAAATTCAGCACTCATTTTTCGCATTTTCAACGCTTTTCTGAAACAGTTTGGAATTTTTTCTGATTTTTGTCTGCTTCTGAACATACAAAAGTAACACCAGAGCAAAACTAAAGAGCCTTGCACAGCAGCAGTTCAACTTAAAAACAGTTGGAAGCGTGCCAAAAGCGTTGAAGATTCTGTCAACTCTTGAAATAAAGCAGTTATTCCAGCGAAATATTCGGCCAAAACACTCTATTGAGTGAAACCAGGCAGTTTAAATATAATTGTGTTCCGTTCGCCGGATAAGATGAAAGTGTGACGCTTTCCAACTGTTCTGTTTTTCAAAAATTTAAAAATTTGAATTAACAATAAAAAACAGGCAGGTCTCTGATTGTTAAATGGCTCAACAGAAATACAAAAGATGAAAAATTGTACTTCTTGACTACGTTATACGTTATATTGAGCAAACAAATTGCACGTAGAAATTTTGTGTAGAGAAAATGCTGAAAATCGCTTAAAATTTTCTTAAGTGCTGAAAACATGCAGAAAAGGCACCGAGAAGCAGTTGAAATTATTGCAGGAGAAGTTTTGAATTTACTTAAGAAAAAGTCTGAATTGACTAAATTTGAAGTCTCTACAAGTGCTGAAATAAATGTAAGAAAAATGCTGAGAGGCGGCTAATGAGCGGCTGAAAATAGATGTGTTGAAATTATGCAAAAAATGCGCAGAATCCGCTGAACTTAAAAATTTTTCACAGATGCTGAAAATATACAAGAAAGGCACTGGGAAGCTGCTGAAAACTTGCAGCAGAAGTGTTGAAATTATTTAGAAAATATGCTGAATCCGCTGAAATTGAAATCTTCACATTTGCTAAAAAAGGTGCTGAAAAGTAGCGGATTTTTTGGCAATGGAAGTGTTGAAATTATATAAGAAAGGGGATGAACCAAATGCTCATTTTTTGTAAGAAATCTACTGAAAAAAATATTTAGCGGATAAATCTTGCATAATAAGTCGCTCATTCTGTTGATGTTGCAGCACATTTCTTACAAACTTTCAGCATTTTTCAGCAATTAAAGGAGATAATAATGTAAGATTTATCTGCTAAGAACTTTTTGTTAAGCGGCTGCCAGCGCACTTTTTACAAAATTTTCAGTTTCTTTAGATTTTGTTTTACAAAAATTCAGCACTGATTTTTTGGATTTTCAACGCTTTCCTGAAACAGTTTGGAATTTTTGTGATTTTTTTCTGCTTCTTTCATACAGAAGTAGCACCAGAGCAAAACTAAAGAGCCTTGCACTACAGTTGTCCAACTTAAAACAGTTGGAAATCAGCCAAAAGCGTTGAAATTTTTGTCAACTCCTAAAACAAAGCAGCGGGAACATAAAGCCAAAACACTCTTTTGAGTGAAATCAGGCAGTTTAAACATAATTGTGTTCCGTTCGCCAGATAAGATGAAAATGTGACGTTTTACAGCTGTTCTGTTTTTCAAAAATTTGAAATAACACAATAAAACAGGCAGATTTCTGATTGTTTAATGGCTCTACGGAAATGCAAAAGATGAAGGACTGTACATGCTGACTACGTTATACCTAATATTGAGCAAACAAATTGCACGTAAAATTTTTGTGTAAGCAATTTGCTGAAAAGCGCTGAAACTTTCCTAAGTGCTGAGAACATGCAGGAAAAGCAATGAGAAACAGTTGAAACTATTATAGGAGAAGTATTGAATTTATTTAAGAAAAGGTCTGAATCGAGTGAATTTGAGATCTCTACATGAGCTGAAAAAATGTAACAAAAGTGCTGAGAGGCGGCCAATAGGCGACTGAAAAGAGAAGTGTTAAAATTATATAAAAAATGCGCATATTCCGCTGAATTCAAAATTTTCGCTGGTGCTGAAAAAATTTAAGAAAGGCGCTGAGAAGCTGCTGAAATTTTGCAACAGAAGTTTTGAAATTATGTGGATAAGTGGTGAAACCGCTGAGATTGAAATCTCCACAACTGCTAAAAAAACTGCTGAAAAGTGGCGGACATTTTACAGGGGAAGTGTTGAAACCAATTAAGAAAGGCGCAGAATCAAATGCTCATGTTATGTAAGAAATCTACCGAAAAAATTTTTAGCGGTTAAATCTTACATAATAAGTCGCTCATTCTGTTGATGTGGCAGCATATTTCTTACATATTTTCATCATTTTTCAGCAATTAAAGAAGATAAGTATGTGAGATTTATCTGCTAATATACATTTTGTTCAGCAGCTGACAGGGCATTACTTACACAATTTTCAGTTTCTTCAGCAATTGTTATACAAAAATTCAGCACTCATTTACTTGCAATTTCAACGCTTTCCTGATACAGTTAGGAATTTCTCTGATTTGTCTCTGCTTCTGTACATACAGAAGTAGCACCAGAGCAAAACTAATCAGCCTTGCACTACAGTAGTCCAACACATAAAAACAGTTGGAAGACTGCCAAAAGCGCTAAAAATTTCGTCAACTCTTAAAACAAAACAGTTATCGCAGCGGGAATATAAAGCCAAAACACTCTACTGAGTGATACTAAGCAGTTTAAATGAAACTGTTGTCCGTTCGCCAGTTAAGATGAAAGTTTGACGCTTTCAGCCGTTATGTTTTTCAAAAATTTGATTTAACACTAAAAAACAAGCAGTTTTTTGATTTTTTAATGGCTCTACAGAAATGCAAAAGATGAAGGACTGTACATGTTGACTACGTTACACGTAGTAATGAGCAATCAAATTGCACGTAATTTTTTTGTGTAAGCAATATGCTGAAAAGCGCTGAAATTTTCTTAAGTGCTGAAAACATGTAGAAAAGGCACTGAGAAACAGTTGAAACTATTGCAGAAGTTTTGAATTAATTTAAGAAAAGATCTGAATCCAGTGAATTTTAGATCTCTACAAGTGCTGAAAAAATGTAAGAAAAGTGCTGAGAGGCGGCCAATAGGCGGCTGAAAAGAGAAGTGCTGAAATTATATAAAAAATGCGCATATTCCGCTGAATTCAAAATTTTCGCTGGTGCTGAAAAAATTTAAGAAAGGCGCTGAGAAGCTGCTGAAATTTTGCAACAGAAGTTTTGAAATTATGTGGATAAGTGGTGAAACCGCTGAGATTGAAATCTCCAAAACTGGTAAAAGGCTGCTGAAAGTTGGCGGACATTTTACAAGGGAAGTGCTGAAATTATATAACAAAGGCGCAGAATCAAATGCTCATTTTATGTAAGAAATCTACCGAAAAAATTTTTGGCGGTTAATTCTTACATAATAGGTCGCTCATTCTGTTGATGTGGCAGCATATTTCTTACAAATTTTTAGCATTTTTCAACAATTAAAGAAGATAACTATGTAAGATTTATCTGCTAAAAAAAATTTTGTTCAGCAGCTGCCAGCGCATTTCTCACGCAATTTAAAGTTTCTTCAGCACTTGTTATACAAAAATTCAGCACGCATTTTTTGCATTTTCAACAATTTCCTGAAACAGTTAGGAATTGCTCTGATTTGTCACCGCTTCTGTACATAAAGAATTAGCACCAAAGCAGAACTAAACAGCCTTGCACTACAGTAGTCCAACTTAAAAACATTTGAAAGTCTGGCAAAAGCGTTGAAAATTTTGTCACCGCTTAAAACAAAACAGTTATCGCAGCGGGAATATAAAGCCAAACACTCTATTGAGTGAAACCAGGCACTTTAAATATAATTGTGTTCTGTTCGCCAGATAATATGAAAGTGTGACGCTTTTAAGCTGTTTTGTTTTTCAAAAACTTGAATTAACACTAGAAAACAGGCAGATTTTGATTCATTAATTGCTCTACAGAAAAGCAAAAGATGAAGGACTGTACATGTTGACTACGTTACACGTAGTAATGAGCAATCAAATTGCACGTAATTTTTTTGTGTAAGCAATATGCTGAAAAGAGCTGAAATTTTCTTAAGTGCTGAAAACATGTAGAAAAGGCACTGAGAAACAGTTAAAAATATTGCAGAAGTTTTGAATTAATTTAGGAAAAGATCTGAATCCAGTGAATTTTAGATCTCTACAAGTGCTGAAAAAATGTAAGAAAAGTGCTGAGAGGCGGCCAATAGGCGGCTGAAAAGAGAAGTGCTGAAATTATGTAAAAAATGCGCAGAATCCGCGGATTTTAAATTTTTCACTGGTGCTGAAAATTTATAAGAAAGGCGCTGAGCAGCTGCTAAATTTTTGCATCAGAAGTGCTGAAATTATGTAGGAAAAGTGATGATTGCGCTGAAAATGAAATCTCCACAACTGGTAAAAGGCTGCTGAAAATTGGCGGACATTTTACAAGGGAAGTGCTGAAATTATATAACAAAGGCGCAGAATCAAATGCTCATTTTATGTAAGAAATCTACCGAAAAAATATTTGGCGGTTAATTCTTACATAATAAGTTGCTCATTCTGTTGATGTGGCAGCATATTTCTTACAAATTTTTAGCATTTTTCAACAATTAAAGAAGATAACTATGTAAGATTTATCTGCTAAAAAAACATTTTGTTCAGCAGCTGCCAGCGCATTTCTCACGCAATTTAAAGTTTCTTCAGCACTTGTTTTACAAAAATTCAGCACGCATTTTTTGCATTTTCAACGCTTTCCTGAAACAACTAGGAATTTCGCTGATTTGTCACCGCTTCTGTACATACAGAATTAGCACCAGAGCAAAACTAAACAGCCTTGCACTACAGTAGTCCAACTTAAAAACATTTGAAAGTCTGGCAAAAGCGTTGAAAATTTTGTCACCGCTTAAAGCAAAACAGTTATCGCAGCGGGAATATAAAGCCAAACACTCTATTGAGTGAAACCAGGCACTTTAAATATAATTGTGTTCTGTTCGCCAGATAAGATGAAAGTGTGACGCTTTTAAGCTGTTTTGTTTTTCAAAAACTTGAATTAACACTAGAAAACAGGCAGATTTTGATTCATTAATTGCTCTACAGAAAAGCAAAAGTTGAAGGATTGTACATGTTGACTACGTTACACGTAGTAATGAGCAATCAAATTGCACGTAATTGTTTTGTGTAAGCAATATGCTGAAAAGCGCTGAAATTTTCTTAAGTGCTGAAAACATGTAGAAAAGGCACTGAGAAACAGTTGAAACTATTGCAGAAGTTTAGAATTAATTTAAGAAAAGATCTGAATCCAATGAATTTTAGATCTCTACAAGTGCTGAAAAAATGTAAGAAAAGTGCTGAGACGCGGCCAATAGGCGGCTGAAAAGAGAAGTGCTGAAATTATGTAAAAAATGCGCAGAATCCGCTGATTTTAAATTTTTCACTGGTGCTGAAAACTTATAAGAAAGGCGCTGAGCAGCTGCTAGATTTTTGCATCAGAAGTGCTGAAATTATGTAGGAAAAGTGCTGATTCCGCTGAAATTGAAATCTCCACAACTGGTAAAAGGCTGCTGAAAATTGGCGGACATTTTACAAGGGAAGTGCTGAAATTATATAACAAAGGCGCAGAATCAAATGCTCATTTTATGTAAGAAATCTACCGAAAAAATATTTGGCGGTTAATTCTTACATAATAGGTCGCTCATTCTGTTGATGTGGCAGCATATTTCTTACAAATTTTTAGCATTTTTCAACAATTAAAGAAGATAACTATGTAAGATTTATCTGCTAAAAAAAATTTTGTTCAGCAGCTGCCAGCGCATTTCTCACGCAATTTAAAGTTTCTTCAGCACTTGTTATACAAAAATTCAGCACGCATTTTTTGCATTTTCAACAATTTCCTGAAACAGTTAGGAATTGCTCTGATTTGTCACCGCTTCTGTACATAAAGAATTAGCACCAAAGCAAAACTAAACAGCCTTGCACTACAGTAGTCCAACTTAAAAACATTTGAAAGTCTGGCAAAAGCGTTGAAAATTTTGTCACCGCTTAAAACAAAACAGTTATCGCAGCGGGAATATAAAGCCAAACACTCTATTGAGTGAAACCAGGCACTTTAAATATAATTGTGTTCTGTTCGCCAGATAAGATGAAAGTATGACGCTTTTAAGCTGTTTTGTTTTTCAAAAACTTGAATTAACACTAGAAAACAGGCAGATTTTGATTCATTAATTGCTCTACAGAAAAGCAAAAGATGAAGGACTGTACATGATGACTACGTTACACGTAGTAATGAGCAATCAAATTGCACGTAATTTTTTTGTGTAAGCAATATGCTGAAAAGCGCTGAAATTTTCTTTAGTGCTGAAAACATGTAGAAAAGGCACTGAGAAACAGTTGAAACTATTGCAGAAGTTTAGAATTAATTTAAGAAAAGATCTGAATCCAATGAATTTTAGATCTCTACAAGTGCTGAAAAAATGTAAGAAAAGTGCTGAGACGCGGCCAATAGGCGGCTGAAAAGAGAAGTGCTGAAATTATGTAAAAAATGCGCAGAATCCGCTGATTTTAAATTTTTCACTGGTGCTGAAAACTTATAAGAAAGGCGCTGAGCAGCTGCTAGATTTTTGCATCAGAAGTGCTGAAATTATGTAGGAAAAGTGCTGATTCCGCTGAAATTGAAATCTCCACAACTGGTAAAAGGCTGCTGAAAATTGGCGGACATTTTACAAGGGAAGTGCTGAAATTATATAACAAAGGCGCAGAATCAAATGCTCATTTTATGTAAGAAATCTACCGAAAAAATATTTGGCGGTTAATTCTTACATAATAAGTTGCTCATTCTGTTGATGTGGCAGCATATTTCTTACAAATTTTTAGCATTTTTCAACAATTAAAGAAGATAACTATGTAAGATTTATCTGCTAAAAAAACATTTTGTTCAGCAGCTGCCAGCGCATTTCTCACGCAATTTAAAGTTTCTTCAGCACTTGTTATACAAAAATTCAGCACGCATTTTTTGCATTTTAAACGCTTTCCTGAAACAGTTAGGAATTTCTCTGATTTGTCACCGCTTCTGTACATACAGAATTAGCACCAGAGCCAAACTAAACAGCCTTGCACTATAGTAGTCCAACTTAAAAACATTTGAAAGTCTGGCAAAAGCGTTGAAAATTTTGTCACCGCTTAAAACAAAACAGTTATCGCAGCGGGAATATAAAGCCAAACACTCTATTGAGTGAAACCAGGCACTTTAAATATAATTGTGTTCTGTTCGCCAGATAAGATGAAAGTATGACGCTTTTAAGCTCTTTTGTTTTTCAAAAACTTGAATTAACACTAGAAAACAGGCAGATTTTGATTCATTAATTGCTCTACAGAAAAGCAAAAGATGAAGGACTGTACATGTTGACTACGTTACACGTAGTAATGAGCAATCAAATTGCACGTAATTTTTTTGTGTAAGCATTATGCTGAAAAGCGCTGAAATTTTCTTAAGTGCTGAAAACATGTAGAAAAGGCACTGAGAAACAGTTGAAACTATTGCAGAAGTTTAGAATTAATTTAAGAAAAGATCTGAATCCAATGAATTTTAGATCTCTACAAGTGCTGAAAAAATGTAAGAAAAGTGCTGAGACGCGGCCAATAGGCGGCTGAAAAGAGAAGTGCTGAAATTATGTAAAAAATGCGCAGAATCCGCTGATTTTAAATTTTTCACTGGTGCTGAAAACTTATAAGAAAGGCGCTGAGCAGCTGCTAGATTTTTGCATCAGAAGTGCTGAAATTATGTAGGAAAAGTGCTGATTCCGCTGAAATTGAAATCTCCACAACTGGTAAAAGGCTGCTGAAAATTGGCGGACATTTTACAAGGGAAGTGCTGAAATTATATAACAAAGGCGCAGAATCAAATGCTCATTTTATGTAAGAAATCTACCGAAAAAATATTTGGCGGTTAATTCTTACATAATAGGTCGCTCATTCTGTTGATGTGGCAGCATATTTCTTACAAATTTTTAGCATTTTTCAACAATTAAAGAAGATAACTATGTAAGATTTATCTGCTAAAAAAAATTTTGTTCAGCAGCTGCCAGCGCATTTCTCACGCAATTTAAAGTTTCTTCAGCACTTGTTATACAAAAATTCAGCACGCATTTTTTGCATTTTCAACAATTTCCTGAAACAGTTAGGAATTGCTCTGATTTGTCACCGCTTCTGTACATAAAGAATTAGCACCAAAGCAAAACTAAAGAGCCTTGCACTACAGTAGTCCAACTTAAAAACATTTGAAAGTCTGGCAAAAGCGTTGAAAATTTTGTCACCGCTTAAAACAAAACAGTTATCGCAGCGGGAATATAAAGCCAAACACTCTATTGAGTGAAACCAGGCACTTTAAATATAATTGTGTTCTGTTCGCCAGATAAGATGAAAGTATGACGCTTTTAAGCTCTTTTGTTTTTCAAAAACTTGAATTAACACTAGAAAACAGGCAGATTTTGATTCATTAATTGCTCTACAGAAAAGCAAAAGATGAAGGACTGTACATGTTGACTACGTTACACGTAGTAATGAGCAATCAAATTGCACGTAATTTTTTTGTGTAAGCATTATGCTGAAAAGCGCTGAAATTTTCTTAAGTGCTGAAAACATGTAGAAAGGGCATTGAAAAGCAGTTGAAACTATTGCAGAAATTTTGAATTTAATTACGAAAACGTCTGAATCCACTGAATTTGAAATCTCTACAAGTGCTGACAAAAATGTAAGAAAAGTGCTGAGAGGCAGCTAAGAGGCGGTTGAAAAGAGAAGTATTCAAATTAAGTAAAAAAAGCGCTAAATCCTCTGAACTTAAATTTTTCACAGATGCTGAAAATATATAAGAAAGGCTGAGACGCAGTTGAAGTTTTGCAACAGAAGTGTTGAAATTATGTAAGAAAAGTGCTCAATCCGCTAAAAATGAAATCTCCACAAGTGCTAAAAAAGTGCTGAAAAGCGGCGGACATTTTGCAAGGGGAGTGTTGAAATTATATAAGAAAGGAGCTGAATCAAATGCTCATTTTATGTAAGAAATCTACAGAAATGTGCTTTTAGCGTAATCAGCACCTTTTTCTATTTTCAGCGCCACAGTGTACCTTTTGCAAAAATATCCACTTACAGCTGGTGCTCCCTCGGCCTGGGTTTCCATAAAAGCATTGCAAATTTTTTCAGCTCTTATATTTGACAGATTTTTTCCTGAGGGCATCACTTACTGTTTCAACTGAAGCACAATATTTGTTAAACGCAACCAAACTAGCAAATAATTTAGAAACATGAATCACTAGCAACCATAAAAACGTCGTCTGTGATTACTAATACATCTTAAAAAGATTTTTTTTTTAAAAAGAGCACCAATCATTGCAAGATATTATTGAAAATTTTACTGTCTTATAAATATAAAACCCTAAATATCACTGTATTGTGGATGTTTTGAAAACTGTGACAACGCTTCTTAGATCTTTCTCTTCTCCAATATATCTAAGCAGGCTTTAATTTTTGTTGTTATCAATACAGATGTCGAGATCCAATGAAGGATTTTATTTTTCTTGAATCTCTTTCTTCAATCTTAATTCGTTTCTCTTCTTCGTGCGTCTTTTTTTCGTCTACATCATTTTCTATTAGATTCATTCGTTAAAAATTTGCTCAATAACCGTGCTTGACATTATTTGTTCTATACTCTGTTCCAAGCCAAACAATTGAATGGGTAGCCGATTAAATTTATCAAGCAGTTGATCACTAATATCTGAACCTTCTCCTCCATTCTGAAGCTTCTTCACAATTCGAGAGAATCTAATTAATCTTTAAGTGGACAGTTAATAGGACTTTTTTGAAAACATTGACGGTCTTGGAACATCCAATCTGTGCTACAAACTTGAAGTTTTATGACTATAATAACAATTTTTCGATGCTTCTCATTGAAAAAAAATCAATTTTGTATTTTCTGAAAAACTGTATATTACCTGAATTTTATCCCAGCCGCTGAACAATCCCCAAAATATGCATGACAATATTTAGCGGTCACAATATTTCATTTTGATTGTAAAATTTCTGCGCAGTTTACCGGTTAATTATTTGGAACCGGTGAAACTTCGATAAAAAAAACTGATAAAATGGAGTTGGTCTCAAAAATTTATTGCATCTTAGTTCTTTAAGTCTGTTAAAATAATCTTGGGAAATTTATATAAAAACAGTAGCGATAAATATGGCTTCTTGCAAAACTGAAATCTCTGATTGTCCGATTCGATCAAAATTGTATAAGGTCTATTTTCAGCCAATGCTCAGCCAGAGATAGTTGAAACAATTCGAACATTTGGGTTATTTCAGAAACTTTAGCAAGCATGAACTTGCTATGATAAGTCAACATAAATAGGAATAAGTTCTGTTGTGTAGCGAAACGCAAACATATTTTTTTCTAGTAGATCAGTTAAGGCAGCAAAAAATTTTCATCTTGCTAAAATATGCTGGTGAACATTATCGTTTAGTGGCCTCTCTCTAAAGAAGCATGCGATATAACGTTCTTGTCAGTCAACTTTGGCCAATCGATATAATAATCTTAGAGAGCTGTGAGTGGTAACTGTTTGGGATTGAGGAACTGATCCTGGATAAACATAGCGTGACATTAAACCCGCCAAACAATTGAATTGGTATCAGGGTTAAATTTATCAAGTTGTTGGTCATGAATATCTGAAACTTCATACTGAAAATTCTTCACAATTCAGGAGAATCCAAACAACCTTTAAGTAGACAGTAAATAGGACTTTTTTGAAAACCTTGACGGTCTTGGAACATCCGTTCGGTGCTACGAAATTGAAATTTTATTACTATTATAACAATTTGAAACCTCCACAAATGCTGAAAAGCGGCAGGAACTTTGCAGGGGAAGTGTTGAAATTCTATAAGAAAGGCGCTGAATCAAATGCTCATTTTATGTAAGAAATCTGCTGAAATGTGCTGAAATATTTTTGATTTCAGAGCATTCAGCACCTTTTTTCTTTTTTCAGCGCAATCAGCACAAATCTTACATAATTTTCGCACATACAGCGGACTTTTTGCAACAATATCTACTTACAGCTGTTGCTCCCTCGGGCTGGGTTTCAGTGAAAGCATTGCAAATTTTCTCAGCTCTTATATTTGACAGACGTTTTTCTAAGAGCATCACTTAGTGTTTCAGCTAAAGCACCATATTTGTTTAACGCAACCAAGCTAGAAAATAATTTAGAAACATGGATCAACAGCAACCATAAAAACGTCGTCTGTGATTACTAATACTACTTAAAAAGATCCTTTTTAAAAAAGCACCAATCATTGCAAGACATTATTGGAAATTTTACTGTCCTATAAAAAATATAAAACCCTAAATATCACTCTTTTGTGGATGATTTGAAAATTTTGACAACGTTTCTTAGATCTTTCAGTAGTGATGTGTCTTTCTGGGCAAACTACGGGGGGACATAAGTGTCTTCCCGTGAACACTACAGAGGGGAAAACAAGTGTCTTCCCGGTCAAGATTTAAAAACCATTCATGAAATCTATAAATTAAAAAAAATTTAACCCTGATACCAGTTCAAGTGTTTGGCGGGATTGATGTCACGCTATGTTTATCCAGGATCAGGTCCTCAATCACAAACAGATATCTGCCAGACGCACTTGGTTCGCGGACATGGGGGTCAGACCAAACAGACCCAAATTAATGGATGGTCTAGATGGAACAGAGTATGGTAAAAATAGAGTCAGGCCCGGTTATTGAGCAAAATCTGAACAAATGGTTTTAAAAGAAAATGATTTACATAAAAAAGACACACGAAGAAGAGAAACGAATTTAGATTCAAGAAAAGGATGCATGAAAATAAAAACCTTCACTGGATCTCGACCTCTGTATTGATAACAACAAAAAATAAAAACCTGCTTAGATATATTAGAGAACATAAAGAAGTAGTGATGTGTCTTTCTGGGCAAACTACGGGGGGGGGACAAAAGTGTCTTCCCGTAAACACTACGGGGGACACAAGTGTCTTCCCATGAACACTACGGGGGGACACAAGTGTCTTCCTGGGCAAACTACAGGGTGGGACACTTTGAAATTCTTTCTCCTTATTTCCCCTGCTATGCATGAAACTAATCTTAGGATACCATTTTCCCTCCACTTGCTTGAAGCCATTTTAACTACCACCGCTTTTGCTTTGAAAGTTAATTCGTCATATGTCTGCGCCAGGGTACTTTAGTCTTGTTTTGGTCAGGGACCATTTCAACATTTTACCCACAATTATAAAGAACCTACACATCCAGTACAAGATTACGAATTCCAAAATGCCACCAAGGCGAAAGCGTTCCTTGTTAGACTGCTTTCTGTGTCGCTCCAAATTTTTAAATGCTGAAGATCTTTTTACTCATTTTGAAGAAATACACCCCAACAATTTTAGATATAGATGCGAAAACTGCAATCAGAAAATTTGGCGTTTAATTGACACACGATACCACCAGTGTGAAAATTCATCAGTTATTGCGTACCCTCGAATTATCGAAAACCCTGTTTTTAGGTGCAAAATTTGTTTCGAAGTTTTTACCCAGCAAAATGGTTTGACTAACCATTGTTAAAGTCATTCCCCATAGAAATTAGAGAACCCTTTTATTCGACTTCTTTTTCATAATAAAGTTTCAATTTTCACATTAATTTGTATTTAGTTTTTATGAATGCTTTTATAATTTATCCATGCACTTCAACTACAACTAAATGTAAGCTATCAGTTCTCTTCATTGCTTGAATTGTATGATACTAGACGTCTGCGTTTTGGTGTTGGTTCTATTTTTAGAGTTTTACATGAAGATAAGTCAGACATATCACAATTATTGCTTGCTTCGCTTTCAACTGCTTCCAATTCTAGAAAAGAATAGTCATGGGCTGGCGGGGAAATTGCGTAGGGTTCATTCCAATCAACAATAGCTTGATCAAGCTCACTTTCCGAATAATCTGGCTGATTGAATCCTGGATCGGGGGAGAAAAACTATGGTTTTCAGATATCACTTATTCCGGGGTTGGTTTTTAAATTGAATCCAAGTCGCTTTCGTTTTCTGACTCCCAATCCCAATTATTTAATATAACATTGTGAAATTCAAATTCATTAATATTTTTATGTCCAAATGGTAGGGAGTTTATTGGGTCAAGGTAAAACCGCTTGTCACAGTAGGCCGAAAGCGCAATTCTGTTTTGTTCCAGTGTCATCAACTCATGTTTTTCTGATTTGATGGTCACAATTTTGACGCGAACAATTTCCCCGCTGTTCAATACTCTCTTGAAGACCTCGTTTTTTAGTTGCTTTTGCCCTCATGTGTTATTCCGTTTGCACTTTTCTTCTGACAGTCTGAAAGAACATTACAATCAATCTATTTTCTATTTTAATCTATGTGCTTTCCTAATCTAGGTTTCAATGTTCCTGTTATATTAAAAAGACGCTTTCATGAATTTGGTTAGTTTGAAAACTGGAATTTGTTTAAGCAAGATATAATGTTACACATACCTTTCGTTTGTATTGAATAAATTTTGGGTTTCAAGCCAAAAAACTGTTCCATTACCACCCCTGCCAGTTCGTCTTTGATTTTGAGAGTTACCATATGATTTTCTGTGTTGTACAAGGCGTTATTAGAAGGGTAATTGGAGAAATCGAATTTTGTGTTGACTTCTGCTCGTGCCAGCCCCTCATACAAGTCATTACAATCAACAGCATAGGTGAACGAGTCCGTATCAGAGTATAAAAGTTCACACCTGAACCACTGTTTCATATTCTCATATTGAAATTGTAACATGAATGCTTTAGAAAGATCCATAATTGAAGCACCAACTATTGTAGGTTTCACCCAGTTTGTTTTTGTTTTTCTTGTCGTCACAACTGCCATGTTTTCATCAAAAATTTTGAAGGATTTCATGTTAAACTTATCTGCGTGGTTGAGGAGAGCTGGTTCATCTTGGACCAGGAAAGCGTTAACTCGGTTTCGCATGCTTTCACAACACTTTCCAAAAGCAGAGTTTTCATGAGTTTGAAGAAGTTTTCAGCAATTTTGCTGGTTGCAGCTTGCCGCAATTGTGTGTTCAGTTCGATATAGTTTACCATCCACTTTGATTGTCGGAATTTGAGCACCTTGTGCAGTTTCGAAACTTTAAGGCCGTTGCGTTGATAAATCTTTAATGTTACATAGTGTAGTGTATAATCCTTCTTGTCATAGAGTGTTTGAAGCAGTTTTTGGCACTTTGAAACTTTTGGGAGATGATTTTCTTCCGAAAGTGCCAACTGGTAACTACTCAACCACATGCTGTCCACAGGTTCTCGGGTAGGTGCCATTGGAAATTCTTGGTGAGCATCGTGTATTGAGTCGGGTAGTCCAAGTCGACGCAGACGATGTATCCAAAATCAGCGTCGTCTGGAGTTTGCAAAATTTGTTCAACCGTCACTTCTGTGTCCGTCTGGAAGGAATTGAGTCTTTCATGATCCCACCATAAAGGTTATTAGCATCTGTGGTGAGCCCATATGTTGATTTCTGAGTTTCTTCAAAACCATCCAGATGTCCGTTGTTTGGAGTGAACAGCCTTTTTCTGTATACTGAGGACATGCCCCCTCGCAACAATTCTTCTGCTAGATCAAGATGGTCGCGATCTGGTCGGGGTGACATATCTTCAGAAAGGCGTCGTCCGCTAAGTGTGGTGCTGATAGATATTGAGCACAGTCCAAGCTGTACGGGTCTAGACAGACTGCTCGTAGCCGTTCAAACCAACAGGCGAGCTGGAGGGTGTCGACCGTCAAGTAAATATCGTGATAGTCACCTATGTTTCTATAATCAAACTTTTCGAAGATCAGTTTTGCTTTTTCGTAGTCATCTTCCGTAATTGTGACTTTTCCTGATTTGAGCTTGTCGACCCAGCACTTTTTAGGTGGTAATTTTTTTAGCTTGAGTTTTCTGAAGGTGTCCATGTAGGAGTAGGGGTAGAATCCTTTACCGTGCAGTAGTTTCACATCATTTTGGTCACAGTAATCAAAGTGGTTATCGAGTATATCGAAACTATCTTCAGGCGAAGACTGAACTAGTTTATCTAAAGATGACTGCATGAAGCGAAGAGAATCGATAAAGCGAAGTTCTTTGTATGTGGGTATGACGTTTTGATTTTTGTTAACAATATCTTTGATCCAAACTTTAAAGCTAAAACTGAAATAATTCTCATAAGTTTGAGGAATTATTAAAAAATTTTTATTAGGGTTGCGGTAATGAAGACTCTTTACAACATGATGCAAGTCATATCCTGACAAGTTGTGTGCAATTATGGGAACGAAACTCTGTGTTCTGTGCTGTAGGTTGCACTTTGAGTGAGCCCAGCCAAGAAACTGATTTGAGAAGTGGCAGTGATCCAAGACTTTTTCGTTGTCCGCAGAAAGATTCGTTTCACATATCCAACACTGACTGGCAGGCTCTCTTGTTTGTCCAACGGCTCCTGTGAAGTACCTGTGTTTTTGCTTTTTCTCGTAGATATCTTTTGCTAGTGTCTCCAATTGCTTCACAAGAACTTGCATGCAATCTTCCCCTCTGTACAGATGGAAGAACTCCAAATTTGGACTTCCATGTGAAATGGCTATATAACAGTAACCGATCGGAATGTGTTTGTCCAAGACACGATTTCCTGAAGTCTGCGGATTTTGTTCAACTGATGATAACGGTACAATGATTGACTCTAGGTCAAAATAGATAACCAGTGGAAGAGCTCTTTTTGCTTGAAATTTTTTGAAGGCAAGACTGTTGCTGTCTCGCTCAGGTAGCAGAACTTGACAAGTTTCGAATTGATAGCAAAGTTTTTCGTGTTTTTGAAGCGTTTCGTTGTTCCAGCAAACATGAAAACTGTTGCGACATATTTTTGCGCGTGCATCAATCTGCCGCCCTTGCACTTTTCTAACTAAGTTTACCAGGTCCGTTATAAGCACGTAGTGATAACGTTCACCGTCAGTTATCAGTAGGAGATCAACGACAAAATCAGAGTCGTGCTTTGAAACGCGAAAAGGATACAAACTTTTCTTTTCGTATCGAAAAACGTTCACTTTTACTTCATTACATCCTTCAAACACGCTTATTTTGTCAATTGGCATCGGCATTGGGAAATCTCCTACTGCTTGATGAGTTAGAGGGTTTGAGCGAGCGTATGTTGCGGGGTTTGTTTTTTTGCTGTACCGATCCCCAGGTTGCGTGAGGGGGAAACCTTTCCCCTGCAAATGGTAGGCAGCCGTGAAACAATACAAGAAACAGTTTGGATCGTTAAAGATTCGGATATTGAGCAGGCATTTTAGAGCACTAAGTTCAGTCGGAAGTGCTATATAGGTTGATCCCCGAAATAGGGTTGAATTTTGCAAATAGAATTTCCAATTTTTCTAACTTTTCAATAATTCAACCACTTCCACTTGTGGCATACATTGAAACCATGTTTACAATATGCTGCACGGACTCAAAGAACTGCTCTTCGGAAAGACCATCCGTGTACACAATTTGCATTTCAGCGTTAGCGTAAATTGTAAAGTGTTTTTCTTCTTCAGTAACCCCCTTAGTGAGTGTAATGCTTAGAGAAAGTTGAACTTTCTGAGGATCTTCAAGGGTCTTTTGACGTATAAGTTCAGTGATGTGATATCTCGATAAGTTCATGAACGACGAAACGTCAGTGTGATCATTACCTTCAATCTCGTAGATCTCCAGGGCACCTCGAATGGCCGACTGTACTGGTACGGCTTGATTATTGTCATGGCCTTGGTTCCAAACAGGCAACCCGTGAATATTCTTCAGATGTTGATGAAAGTTACTCTGGTTGTTGAAAACCAGAGGACAGTAGGCACACTGATTTTGAACTTCTCCACCGTGCTCCCGTCGGCTGTGTTGGTTCATTATCAGAATGTTAAGAGTCTCAAAACCACAAGGGCTACACTCCAAGGCTGGGAATTGCGGTTGAACTCCATGCACTTGCTATTGGTGTCTTCGGAGGCTTCTTTTGTCGGCCAGTTCCCTTGCGCAAATTTCACACTGTTGCGTCATTTTTGAGTTTCTCAAATTTTTCTTTTGAAAATTCAACTGACTGTTTTACTGAGAAAACGACTGAGCAACTGAAGTCAAATTGTAATAACAGTTAACTAGTACAATTAGAGGGAGTGCTAGTTGGCTGAAAGTTGTGTTTTACACCAGAACAATTTCCCTATAAGGGTGTGCTTGCACTTTGACACAATTTTCCAAGTTTGGGTCAACTTTAACCCATGTTAACTTTTGACCAATAAGCGGTGTGTTCCTATTTCAGAACTACTAATTTCTATTATTTTCACGCACGGTGAAAGGTTATGGTGTAGTTGTAGTTATATCTTTTATCTAACACAACTGGAGCATAGCTATCGCAGTATAATTACAATATACCCGTTTCTGTCGGGAAACTGTTCAAGTGTTCTAAGTACTCTTCTACAAAACTCGTTTTAGACTTTTTCTACTCTTCGAGGGTTGTATCAAAATTCCGTTGTATTTTCAACCTTATTATCAGTTTTCACGTTTAGGTTTCTGGAATACTTGGCCGTATTCTTATACTATTGACTAAAATTGTTCTAAACTTCTATTATCAGCGTGTTTGTGTGAACACAATGTAACTCCTTGAAAGACATTCTATCTTATCATTGTGCAAAAGTATATTGTAGCTATATGTAAGACAAAGTTAGATAAAAAGCAATTGAAATTAAGGATTTTATATTTACCACTAATACTGATAACAAATTTACCAATGTCATTTGGTGAAAATTATAAATTTAGGTGTGGAATAACTAAAAGCATTCTATTTAAAGAAATTGAACTTCTTTAGTGTTTAAAACCCTTCCTCTTCAGTGTTTAAAAACCTTTAGATAGAAAGCAATTGAAATTAAGGATTTTATATTTACCACTAATACTTATAACAAGTTTACCAATGTCATTTGGTGAAAATCATAAATGTAGTTGTGGAATAACTAGAAGCATTCTATTTAAAGAAATTGAACTTGTTTAGTGTTTAAAAACCTTTCTCTACTATATGAAAAATAAAAATAAAAAGTTTTTATAACTACTTTACTAGTGAAAATTTTGCCTTTTTACTGAAATCCTACATATGAAAATTGACTTTTTTCATTTAAAAACGTTTTTTACTATATGTTAAAAAAAAAAGTTCTTTATAACTACTTAAGTAGTGAGATTTTTCCACTTTCACGGAACTCCTACATATGAAAATTGATTTTTTGACATTTAAAAACCTTTTTTTTTACTATATGGTCAAAAAAATAAAAGTTCTTTATAACTACTTAAGTAGAGAGACTTTTCCACTTTTACAGAATTCCTACATATGAAAATTGACTTTTTAACAATTAAAAACCTTTCTTAACTATATGGTCAATAAAATAAAAGTTCTTTATAACTACTTCAGTAGTGAGATTTTTGCCTTTTTACGGAATTCCTACATATGAAAATTGACTTTTTACCATTTAAAAACCTTTTTTTACCCTATGGTTAGTGAAATAAATGTTTTTTGTAACTACCCAACTAGTGAGAATTTTGCCTTTTTTACTGAAATCCTACATATGAAAACTGACTTTTTACCATTTAAAACCTTTTTTACCCCATGGTGAATGAAATAAAAGTTTTTTGTAACTATTTAAGTACTGAGAATTTTGCACTTTAATAGAACTCCTACATATGAAAATTGAGTTTTTACCATTTAAAAACCTTTTTTTACTATATGGTGAATAAAATAAAAGTTCTTTATAACTAGTCATTAGTGAGATTTTTCCACTTTTACTAAATTCCTACATATAAAAATTGACTTTTTACCATTTAAAAACCTTTTTTTACTACATGGTGAATAAAAAATAAGTTTTTTGTAACTACTTAAGTAGTGAAACTTTTGCATTTTTACTGAATTCCTACATATGAAATATGACTTTTTACCATTTCAAAACTTTTTTTTACCCTATGGTTAGTAAATAAAAGTTTTTTGTAACTACTTAAGTAGTGAAAATTTTGCACTGATACAGAATTCCTGCATATGAAAATTGACTTTTTACCATTCAAAAACCTTTTTTTACTCTATGGTTAGTAAAATAAAAGTTTTTGGTAACTACTTTATTAGTGAGATTTTTGCACTTATACAGAATTCCTATATATAAAAATTGACTTTTTACCGTTTCATTCTTCAATATGTGTTTTAAACAGAGCTTTGCTTGCTGTGTTTTTATGTTATAATGTGTGAGATTGTTTTCTTTCAACGTTTACAAGCTAACAATTTGACGGAATACTTTTTTGATTCTGCCTTGTCTTGCCCGTTTTATTCTCTCAACAAAAAGAGATATTATGATGTTCTATTAAAAATAAAATTGCAACTTGATATTTTTTTACACAATCACACCCAAAAAAATATTATTAAAGCGCACACTTTAATTATTTACAGATTGATAGAAATGGTGACAGTTTCAGAACGTTTCAGTTCTCAGAGTTCAATTTAGTCCTCAAATATCTCTATAAGCGGTGTTCAATTGGCACGTTTTTTCTGTGGAGCGTTGCATACTTTGGGAGTCTCTGAAATCAAGAGTGTTGTGTTGGTTGAGGTTCTGTACGCTTCGAAGGATACTGTAGTTTTCTCTGCACTCTGGGTTGGTGTCACAAAAGTTGTCTCTGAAAGAAGAGAACTATCGAAATTCGGTTCGAACTGCTCGATTGATCCCATATTCCCAGACATTTTGTCCATGATTGAAGCCATGACTGCTTTTCGTTTTGTATCTGTTGTTTCCAGCGTACCAATGGGGCTCGAGTCGTTTGTTGCCGGTGATCCAATTGGTGAAGTAGCTGGTGAGGTTGGCGAAGGTTGAACTCCACAAAGTTGAACTAGTCCTTCAATTGCCTGGAAGTGGTCGAGTTGATTCTCAAAAATAGGCACACAGTCACAATCGTATCGGTAAAAAAGTCTCTTTGTGTCTGGAGAAAGTGTGTCAAAGTCATAGGGGAAAAGTAGGGGCGTTTTTCGTGGAACGCTGTATCCTCCAGCTGTTAGCACAGTTTTTGTGCCATTGTCTTCAGTAGATACGTATTCATCTGGCAGTGTTGCAACAAAATTCACGAACATTTTTGGTATGATGCAATGTTCAACTGATCTCCAACAGCCTTTTTCGCTATTTTTCTTTTGCTGTATAAAAACAATGCAGATAGACAATACTGCGCTCCCAAGAATCTTCAGACTTGCACAGAATGTAGTAAGAGATTATTGGTAAACGTTTTTAGAACTTCTTTTCTTGAAATTGGAGCAGAACTGAACAACTATAGCCTTGAGTGTAAAACGAATAAATAAAATCCGGCAAATACCAACATTAGCAACACTTGTGCGTGAAATTTGTTGAATACTTAACACACCCAGGTCAAGGGTTGTAACTGCAATTGTGAATGTTTACTCTAAATGAACTTGTTCGTGTTATAGTTTTATGATATTGGTAACTAGTTGCAAAGTGTATAACTTTGTCTTATCTAAACAGACTCAAACACAATAGTATTCAGTTTTATTAAACCTTTATGATGTATACAATAACAGGAAATTTACAACCAGTTTTGTTTAGCATAGACTATGTTATATCAAACGCCTAAAGCCTGCTATCAAACGCTTGCTGTGTAATTTTGAGTTCTTTCTTATCTATGGACACACCCAGAGGTCAGATTTGTTTTACATTAAACTGCGCTATGTCTTGCTCTATGTTGAGTATTATTATCCAAATATAAACTTTAATACCTATGCAATAAAACAGTTTAAGTGAGGGTCACGAGTTTTGTCTTACATTTTGATGAAACTGCTAAGTTTTATAATCTAGATTTGCATTCAAATTCAAATCAGAAGCTTACATGTTAGCCAAGAGCGCTCTTATCATTAGCAAGCCATTCAATTGTTGTTTGTCTTTTGTGTGTTAAAGGTACTTGCAAATAAAATTATTTCCGAATTCTTTCAAAACAGGTAGTTTGACACAGTTTAAGTACACAATTCTTGTACACAAACTACCAAACAGTTTAAGTACACAAAATACCATTTACTGCTAATAAGGACGCAGAGTTTGGAGACGTGTATTTAGAAATCTCTAGAACAGAGAAGATATTGATACGTGCAACAGTGAAATCTTATGAAAATACGTGTACCTATGTATTTCTCAAGCTGTTTAAAAAAGTTGACAAAGAATATGAAGTTCAACAACGAATTACTCTAACTTTAGGCGAGTTTGAGCTTTTGTTCAAGCTAACAAAGCTCCAGCAGCGAAAAGACGTAAAACTAAAAAAGACGACGAGCACGACACTTCAGACTAATTATAATATATTAAAAAATGGTGGAAGCAATGTATGAGCGTTCTCCGGGATTCTTCAAGCAGTTTCAGAAAAACTTTAAATATTTCATATCGAAAAAAAACCTGATTTTACTTATTTTAAGAACTTTGCCTTTTGCATGCATTTTGAGAGTGTCCACTGTGATTGTAACCCTACTAATCATTACAATGTTCTTATCGACGTGTCGGAGTTCTCAGCAGACTTTCTCAAATAAACAAAACCGTGTTCAGTTCCGTGTCTTTTTACAAATTTCAAGTATCTTTTCTCGTCTTCGCATACACTGGAGGCAAAGGGAGATGTTTTTCAAAAACTCTTGCTGGCAATGGAGTACAACAAAAGCAATTTCACAGTTTCTCAAAAGCAGACACTACTGCTTCCATACAAAAGCGTTTGCCAATGTTCACGAAAAATGTCACAAACAAATTTCAACCACCTGACTGCTTACAACGAAACTTTGCTGGACACAAAAGTTTGGAAGTTAATGCATCGAAGCAGAAAAATCAACCAATCGAACCAGAAAAATCAAACTGATCAACTAACAACTGAAACTCTGAAAAGATTTCAATCGATTCTCTCTGGACCGCATGCTGGTGCTTTTTGTCAAACAATGGACACTTTTATTAGTGGATATGGAAAGTTAGAAATTAATTCTGATGTTCTGTGTGTTCGTTTCCTTTATGAAGAAAAAATTAAATTTTGAAAAAAAATTATTTTCAATATAGGTTAGTAATGTTAGAACATCATATGAAGCACAAAACGAAGCAAATGAATTTTACTCATTTTTACAAGTTTTTTTTCCACTGAAAATAATATGAGCAATATAAATACAAAATAAGCCACACAAAATTGAGTTTTGTTTCTGTATAGGTTGATTTCTCAGTAATTCATATACGGTATTAACATTAAAGTTTGAGGCGATTCTGCTCTGCAACTGTTTGTATGACGATAGAGTTTGGCCTAAGGGATCTGCAAAAATAAATTTTTGATCTTTTCGGCAGAGAAGAATCCAATGGGTTCCAATTGATGCAGACGTTGAAATATTGACTATAACGAAGCTGTTGTCGGTAAAGTTGGTTGGAAAATTATCAGCAGCTTAAACTCCACGAAATTTGTATTTTAGTTCCGAACATCTCTGAATTAGAGAGTTCAAATTGTCTTCGGCCATTAGTTTGTTAAAATATGATTCTTTTGAAACTTTCCACGCCGAATCAATATAGATGGTACCTGCTTTTTCACCAATAATGAATATTTCTACATTATGAGCTAAGGCAGCAAAAAATTTTAGCTCAATTGATACAGAACAATTTGTAAGTTCAGGGTGAATGAAATCATGAGACGCCTGCTGAGTACTTGTCAGATCGAAAACCATAATAAAATGATTTGGGTAGTCTTCTAGACTAATTCCATGTCCATTGTCGATATAGGCTAGATCTGACATCGTGTTAAAGTAAACACGTTTTGAATCATCAGTTGAAATAGGACTATCGGCAACGGGAAGGCCATTACGGTAAATACAAATTTGTTCCAAATTGAATTTTCTATAGTGAAATGGGTTAAGCAGATTGTTTCCGCGGAAAGCTTCGTTCGTGTTTAAGCAAATGGCGAGTCTTCTAATGGGTTCTCTACCAGAAACATCTTCTTCCTTCCAGCTCTGCAAACCGGCAGAAGCCAGAAAAGTTTTAGTAATCGTTTATAGGTAAGGATAGGATGCTGGACTGGACAGCAAGGTCTTTTCTATTGCTGACACAACATCATGGTTCAGAGTCATTTTTCGTACATATAAGTTAATTTCTGTAATTTTTATTTTGTAGGATTTTCCAGGGTCATCTGAAATTAAAGAAAAATCGTCAATTGATCGCCGAAAAAAGATTCGAAGTGTTACAACACTGAGAAAATGTTGATCACAGGTAAAGAAGTCAACGGCCACCTTTCCGTAAAATGTACACTCAGCAGATCCTCTGACTAGAGCTTTTCGTCTGGTGATTTCGGATGCTGCAATCCCTCCTGGGTTTGCTTCATAAGAAT
>NC_134482.1:9803975-9892240 GCF_964194025.1 Convolutriloba macropyga
ATTCCAACAATAGGCATACAGGTTGCCCCGTTTTCTTTTAGTGAAAATTTTCAATTATAGTGGTGTAAAACATCGCTTTTTAGAGCAATCTGTATATAAAAGTTGTTGAGATATTATCTTCATTTTTGTGACTAAACAAAAACCTACTTTTTATGAAATGTCAAAGTCCAAACAAGAAAGTTCGTTCTTTGTTGAATAACAATTAAACGGCTGTTTTTTAGATAGTTTGATTTTGCGAAACTGAAAAGAATTTGTATTGCAGGCTAGTAGGCAGGTGCCTCTACTGGCAAGTTTCCTGCTTTTGTGTCAGAATTTATTAGAAATTTGATTTTAAATCGAACCAAAAAGAAAGTAAGATCAATAATGTTTTTATTGTGTTGCCTATGGAGATAAATGAGCTAATTTGATTTCTGACAATGATATTTTCGCAATCCCGTCAAAAATAGGTGTGTGTGTGATAAATTTCGTTTTTGTTAGATGGATAAATCCCCCACAAGTTGCGAGAATGGTTATATGGTGGATCAAACAGATTCAATTAGTGACGACAATGTCGATGAAGATATTGAATACAACTGTGGACAACGACAACTGGGTCCAGCTGACGTAGCTACTGTAGATCTAGAAGACCTCCCAGAACTCAATGCAGACGAACGAGATGAAAACTGGTTGGAATCTAATACTCCACGTATTGAGAGAGGAAGCAGAATTGTTGAAAATGCTTTAATATTATCTAACATCGTATACAAAACCAACCCAAAACTGTCGTTTGAGAAGGAAAAAACATCTATGTCTCTCGCTGCTGTAACTGAAAAGTCGGAAGAGCAGCAGTTCCTTGTAGCACAAGACACTGACAACAAAGAAGTTTACATAGCTTTCAAAGGAACGGACTTGAATCAAGCAGCTGATTTGATTACAAACATAAAAATTTGCATAGAAAGTGCTGAAAGTGTTGAAGGAGAATTTCATGATGGTTACTGTAAGCGAGCCGAAAATTTCCCTTTATCCACTATTCTAAAAAGTAAATCACTTAGTGACAAAAACTTTATTTTTTGTGGTCACTCACTTGGCGGCGCAGTTTCTGCAATCGTTCATTTAACTGCTTTTCAGCAGATCGCAACACCAGGTAAACGCTGGTGCTTCAATATAACATTCGGAGCACCTTTGTTCGCAAGTAGGTTCCCAGAAATAGTCAATGCGCATAATTACATGTTTCATTTCATTGCAGAGAATGACCCAATTCCGTCGGCGCTCAGGTACTCGATATCTATTCCGTATTTGAAACAAAATTTTCCAATTGAAAACGCCATGAAAATTTTCAATTTCGGGGCTAATTTTGAGAATACACTTGCTCATATAAAGCAGAATCCAGCTGTAAAAGAAACGACACAATTATTGTCCCTAGACCTAGAACAACTTGACAAATATTATCAACCTGTGGGCACTTTCTTATATATATCCTCCAACTCTGAACCGTTCAAAAATGTAAAGGGTCATGAAATTGATAAGTTGTTGGAGAAAAATCTGACTGCAAGAAGCGACAAAACTGATGTCAGTTGTCATTGGTTGTCCAATTACGAACGTCTTATCCTCTCTGTCAACTCAAGAAGCGAGTCTTGCCCAGCACCTAGAACAATCCTGGATCCAACTATAGCCAAATGCAGTTTAAATTTCATAGAATTCTCCAATTCAGATCAACGCTTGAAAATAAATTTAGAGGGAAAAAATTTGGACACAAAATCATACCGGAAAGTTTCAATTTTCTCTGTGAGTAGTAACCAATATTTATTCGAAAATAACACTAAAGTTTTGTCCGATTCTAGATTATTTCCATTAATTATTACAATCAAAAACGTTGCGTTGGATTTGAATAAATTCATGCCTTTGTCAATCAGCATAACAACCGTCTTTGGTCAGACTCAAGAAGTTCAGGTTTCGTGTGACCAATTTACGCAATTGGCGCCGCCAGTTTGTTCAATGGATGATGTGCCGGTTTCGGAATGTCTTGAAATGGCTTTCAACAGATGCTTGGCTCTAAAAGACAATCCAGGAGTACTGAACTATGACTATCCCCTGAATAAATGCATGAGCGAGCTTTGCAGCGAGATATTTGTAGGAAATCAGGAATTACTGCAGAAAAGTGAAAGGTTAGAAGAAGAACATAAGGTTGACTTGATAGAAGGTATTTGCAAATTTCTGAATGAACCTCTGAAGTTATCTTGGAACCGAGAAAAGAAGACAATAGGTTTAGGAGCTGCATCTTTGTTCATGTGTAGTGCTCAAATTTGGTATTTTCCAAAATACTACATCATTGGATGCGTTGGGGCAATGTTGACTATATGGTATGGCATTCGCAGTCATATGAACGTACGAGCAGCGGATAACTACAACGAAGTATTGAAATATATATCTGAAAAACTGGCTGACAGCACCAAAAAAGGTTCGTCGAAGGAAATTCAGGGCTTATTAGACTCAGGCACTCTACATGACAAAGAAAAGGCAATAAGTTCGATGATTGTTAAGAAAACTAAAATGGATATTGCTAAAATTAAGGAGTGGGAAAATTTGCAGTCTGGTTCCCAGGAAAAACTTTCTACATTTATTAAAGTTATCTCAACTATTAATGAAATTCGAGCACTGCTGTTTACTACTAAACTTGTTGGAATAGTTGGGCCGAGAAACACCGGCAAAACAAAGCTGATGAGAGAACTATGCCCTGATCGTGCTGAGGATCCGAACATTTTAGAAGCCACCAAGAAAATACAGATAGCAAAAGCTAATGCTGATGAAGATCTTTTCATCGTTGATTTTCCTGGTTTTGGGACTCTAAAGGAACATGCAAAAACATTTGAAAGAATTGGCTCAATGTGTAACATTTTTGTTATCGTTTTATGGAATCGCATGGCTGTGGATAATCTTGTCTTTGACTCATTGAAGAAAGTGTTAGATAACTGCAGAGTTGAAGACATTTACAAGTTGATAATTTGCTTTAACGGCACTGGAGGCGTATTGGACGACTTATCTTTGGAAACGGATAACCGATCAATATTGGGCGAGAGTAAATTTCAATTTGCTGAAGAAATTAACGAGTACTTGACGGAGAACGAAATTAAAATCAAAATTACAGCAGACAATATAGAGTTCACTGATTGGAAGGATATAGATGTGAATAGGCGATTGGAGTACAAAGTATGTGACGCGCAGCAGGTACTCGAGATGGTTCAGGAACGTCTTGGCACAAAAAGACCTGCAGAAAAAGCGGACGAGGATGTGCCTACAACAAAAAGTCAAAAACGTTGTTAGAATTGTTAACAAACTTTAACTAGTGATGGTTAGGGTACGGTGAACGAAAAATTCAAGTCCTCAAAATTGTAGCTATTAAACAGAAACAGGTTTTCTAATTGGTTTGAAAAATAAACAAAGCAAATTGATGATTAAAAGTTCAGTTAAAATGACTCTTTGATCACTATCCTTGTTGAATTCTCTTTCCGTGGTCATGATCTTTTTTGTATGTCCTTTTCCATAATCAAATGTTATGTGATGAGTCAAACGGGAAGAGCACTAACGACAGAATTGTGCTATTAAAAGTTGGATTTATATGGTTAACTTAACGATAATTATGGCGGATCATAGTAATTTATCCAGTTCTGTTCAGAAGCTAGAGTGCTATATTCCAGAAGCTTTCTATCTATGCAAATGTGATATTATCACAGATTTTTTATATCAGTTTACCTTTAATTTTGTGCATCGGTGTATCTTTTTCAAAATTAATACATCCAGATTTTTTATATTCGTGTCTAGAGAATAATGTAATCGTGAATTTGTATAATAATATCACTACCATCTTTTGTATGCTTCAATTTGAAATTCAAAAATTTCGTATTAGTGTTCGTTTTTTAGTATGGATTAAAACCGCTTTCTCAATGCAATACAGCTTGCTTGCCTATCAAAACATACTGAAACCAACAAATTAATGAAGGACCGTAAAGCTACAGAAAAACAAATTTTACAATTGAAAATATTTGAAAACAAAATACGACTTGATAAAATTCAAATCATAAATAAGACTTGATAAGGTTGAAATCATAACTCCCGCTCTTGAATCCAAAAACACGTAAAGTGTTAACGTAGCGTTCAAATTGTTGTTCTAGTTCGAGAAATTAATTTTTCTGAATTTGGACGTATTGAGTCGACATATCAATTTCCTCTTACACAGTATATTCAAGTTCAAACACTGGAGTAATCTGATTTTTGCGTTCATTTTTCTTCTCGAAAAAAGAATTCACTCTGGTTTTATTTGCATTTTCAATGGAGGAAAGTTTTTCCAACATTTCTGCTTTACTTTTGCTATCTAGTTCTTCTAGTGCTTCAACAAAAGACACAATCAATGTCTTGGTGTCTTTGTTGCATAAGAAAATGGGCTCTTGTAATAAATAAGAGAAAATTGGTACAGAGATTGGTTCGTGTTTTCCTATCCAAGTAGTTGTATTGGTAAACTTTAGCTCCTTAGTTGGAACGTAAATTGATTTAAAACAAATATAGTCAAACTTTTGAACAGATTTTGATCTTCCTCATATTTAATTCCAAATCCGTCAATTTTATTGAACAAACTTTCGCATAAAGTGTAAACAATCTTTGGATAAACAAACTGTATGCTATCTGTGCAATGTTTCACGTGACGGTTGAAACTATCAGCACGCTTAATAAAAGTATCACAGTTAGAACAGCGGAACCGTTTGAAGAACGTTTTGATATCATCAACATAGCAAATGTGGTTGTTGTAGCGCCATAGATTAATGCTGTTCTGATACATCAAAATACCTATTCGCGCAGGTTCACCAATAAAATCCCCGTCTCCAATGTCACTATCATATCTAAAAATGTTGAGTTTTATAGCATTTTCAACAAATACAAGGGGATCTACCGACACTCCTCTAAAATTAATTGCTTCATGACCTGACTCGTAGAGAAAGCTACTGAACAACTTAGCTGCTTTTATTTCCAGCTCAGCTGATCCATACAAGTGTACAGCCACAGCTCTAAACAAGCAAACGTGGCCCTTGTATATTTTTCCGTGTCCATTCGTAGGAATACAATATATATCTGGTCTTCTGAACAAAATCTTCAGGTATAACAGCATCTAAATCTCCCATTGGGATATTGTTGAGAAGAGCAGAGAAATATGTCACAATCATAGTTAATGCACACCGCCATTTTGTATTTGCTCTTTCTTGAGCACATGTCCCAACTAAATCCATTTTCTCTACTCTATCCTGAAGTGAGGCAAAGTCCCCTTCAAAACTAAATAAATGAGACTTTTCAAAGTTCAAAGAAGTGTTGTTGTCATCAGCATAAAATATCGGTATTCGTCTTTGTCCACATTTCGTAAACTAAATCCAAGAGCTAAACTTATGATTGCAGCGCAATTAAGTTTTTCAATCATTTCCTACAGTTGTTCATTATTTTTGCTGCGATCAAGTTTCAACAATTTAAAATTGAATACCCTATATCTCCCATTCTCCATCTCAGTTTTGTCAAAGTAGTGTTGACAGGCACTAAGTCCCTGCTGTAATCATTCGTTGTTCTTATCCAAATTTTCCAATTCAAGTACTTCTTTTAACCTTTTGCAGGATTTGGTTTCAACTTTGATTGAAGTTCCATGCTTCCGTCTCTTTTTTGTCGTTGAAGAGAATAAAAACTTAGAAATTTGTTCAAGCAAAAATGCATACTGTACTAAACTTCTTAACCTGAGGAGCGTGATGCTTATCAAGATGGTAGTTTAAGTCCTCTTTCCTCTTTGTATAGAAAAGTGGACACTTGGACAAAATAAAGTCCCACTATCAGAAAAACTCTTGTGAGGAGCCATTTGCTGCTTCACAACTGTTTTCTCATACTCTACCATCTTTGGATACCATTTTTTATTGTTGTTCGCGAGAAAAACTCGTATGACTCATTATTTCCATGTAAGGAAATGACGTAATTTCTATTTCTAGTAGCAATGCAAAACAAAAAAGTTCCAGAACTTCCTACGAAGTTCCATTCTATATTGGATTTAAAACCCAAAAAAAATCATTTAAACAACATGTATTCTTCTTCCTTGGAGGAAAACTAGAAATCTGAAGTTAAATTTAGTTGTCATATTGTTGATTTGTATTACATTTTTAACAAAGCAAAACTTCTCATCCAAAAACGGACTTTTTCACACAATATATCTGTCGGAGTTTTGCGCTCTTACAGAAAACTAAAATTTTTGACATTTTATCGATAGTACTTTGAATGTGTTTTTACAATAATATTGAAAACTAATTAATAATTAATTTTGAAAACTACTACTACTACTATTGGAAAAAACTCATATAAAGTTGATGTCAAACTGATAATATTACAATCGACAAACCAATCAATTTTCGGTTTTAGGACACTTTTAAAAGTCATTGATATCGTTTTGATCAATTCATTTTTCCTTTTAACATTTTCTTTTATTTTAATAGAATATTACATGAAATATTTATCATTTATGAAGCATGTTGATCAAAAACCACTTACAACTCTTGGAGAAAAATTACAAGAGAGAAAAGGAAGGTGTACCTAATGCATACAAAATTGACGAAATCGATGTAGATTAATATTACAATTTCTTGGACGTTTTTACAAAATCAAACGCAATTATCCGATTTAGTAGTGGTCTTGAATGTGCACATTCTCTATTGAAAACTTTGTATATGATGAATTTATTGCGAAAAATGCTTTCGATTTATCCTCAGAGTTGCATGTAATCAAATACGAATTTTTGTTCATTTTGAAATCCGTATAGCCGCCGCAGTGTTTTAAGATTAGCTATAGCGGCCGCAATGTATTAAGATTAGGTGTAGCCGCTAAAAAATCAGAAAATTGAAAATTTGTAAAAGATTGAACCTTGAAAGTACAAAATGACAGACACAGTATAAGTTAAATGCATTATAAATAGTTTTAAACACAACAAAGAACGCTCACAATTTAAAGAAATTCAGTAGTTCACAAGTTTAGGGGTACAGTATGAATTCCATCAGATAAAACTTTTCGTTTAGGATTAAATTATGAAAGTACTTTCTTTGTTTGCTCATAGATAGCGACGCAGAGACAAAACACACCATTTGTAGATAAAAAATT
Source organism: Convolutriloba macropyga (assembly GCF_964194025.1). NCBI lineage: Eukaryota > Metazoa > Xenacoelomorpha > Acoela > Convolutidae > Convolutriloba > Convolutriloba macropyga. The sequence continues at coordinate 9,811,122 of NC_134482.1, forward strand.
GATAATTTGCTCCATTACTTGTCAATACTTTTCCAGTGATCCATCTCGGTCTCTTCCAACGTTCGTTTATTTAGGTCTTTGATACTGAATGTGTTATTATCATATTTGGCGTCGTAGCCACAATAAGTTTTGCTACAAAGACATTTTGTACAGCATCAGCTTTGAAGGAATTATCACAGTCGTGTTCCCTCAGAGCCTCACACTCTGTTTTTTAGATACACGAATGCAATCGTACAAATTATCGTGTGCTAGAGTTGAGTAAAAGGAGTCACTGTCCATTTTTATCTCCTCCAATGAGTCCACACAGCACAATTTATCAAAAAAATTTGTAATAAAGCTCTAGCGTAAATACTTTGCGTACTAAAGTATAAAAAGCCGACTTTTATTGTTTCACGTTGCTCAATTTTGATTTTAAAAGCTCAATTTTGTACAGTTCTCTCGACAATTTGTTCAGTCGCTTAAATAACTTGCCGTTGATAGCTTTGTGAGTCTTTTCATCGTTCAGATACTTTTCATCGTTCTGTATTTCTGCTTCTGTCTATGGTTTCATAACCATAGGAACTGTTCCCTAACAATTTCTCAGTCTCTGCTACAATGCGTGATTCAGAATTTTCATCTGCAGCTCTTCTAGCATTAACAACTGACAGGACAAATCTGTTGAAGCATTTTTTGTTTATGTACTGAACGAAGCAATAAATTGTTGTGCATTTTAACCCTAGATTAAGGTAAAAGTTGAGTAAAGGCGTTATGACTGTTCCATTCTCCAAATCGAAACATGAAGTCAACATGCGTTTCGGTTGTTTGATTAAATCGTTATCAATCGCATAGTCACTCATATGATTGCCAATATCTGCTCGACTAACAAGGAAGTTTTTGAAGATTGGTGAAAATTTTGACAGCTTGCACTTCAACCCATCTGGAAATTCTAGATCTTAGCTTTTTGAGATTCTTGCTTCAGAGGTAGCTTGAAAAGGAAATTGTTTCTCATGTGATCTTTTACAGATTCATCACCTTTGAGTTTTTCCCAACAGTTAAATCTCAATATCTCAACATTATTATATTCATTGTTCAGCAAACAATCCTGTCTCCGTTCGTCATATTCTCCTTTCTTGAGCCCTCTTTGAGTCTTCTTTCTGACATACTTGCTCTTACATCCTGACATGAGCAAAAGTGAAAGTAACAACACATTGCCTCAAATATAGCTTAGTTTACAGTGAGCATAAAGTCCGTCAACATTAAAACAATCAATTATCTTCTGAGTTCCAGTTGTGTAGTAACTTTCAATAGTGAAGTTAGGACGCTGAGATTCTAAGTACAAAATAACCATGATCCCAAATATCCTCGAATTATTTTGCCTAGCTTTAAGCTTCTGGGAGTCTGAATCAAATTCCCATCTATTGTAAAGCCCAGTTGGCATTTCGTGACACATCGAGAAGGGGTAAAAGTGTCTGTAAACACAATTGATTTGCAAATGTTTTCTCGGATTCGGAAATATGTTTGATTCACAGCCTCCTTACATGAGAGGGACCACCGGTCATATACTCGCATGTTTTATCATGAAGACCTTTGTTTGCTTCAACGACGTGATAGAATTTGCTGTTAGTTGATTTGTATCGGCAAATATTTGCCAAATTAGGTACTGTGCAACTAAGTTTCAACATATCAATCCCTTTGTTATGCTAGATTTCCCCTATTTTCTGCATCGCTTTTGTTGTCAAGACAACGTATTTATTGTTATACCACCTAACGAAGCCTTGAAAAACTGTTAATTGTTCCTGCTCCCACGCGCTTTTCAGGTAAATGTAATTGTCAACTCCCGAGGGAGGCACTTCCATCAATCTAAGTTTTTTCAGAGCCTCCTGATGGGAAGGTCCACTATTTAGCAGTTTTCTGAAATCCGTAAACTCTTTCTCTAAAAAGTTGTGATCCCTCAACTTACTAGAGAAACTTTCGTAAGGTGGAGGGAAAGTTGCATACAATTTCTTTGGTGAGTCGAACCATTCATAGGCAAAAATCTTTTGGTCTCATTTGTCCAGTAAGACTTTAAAAACGAATCTAGTGATGTTGCTTCACCAAGAAAATTAAGAATATCGAGAAACTGTACAACAATAAACTTTAAAGATAAAAAATGATTCGCTTTTTTTAATAACAGTTTGCTAAATATCGCGCTCGTGAATGAGTTAGGATAGTAAATAGGACTTGATAAGATTCAAATAACAATTTCCGCTGCTGAGTCTAATTACAGGTAAACTGTTAACATAGCATTCAAATTTTTGTTATACTTCAAAAAGTTGATTTTTCTAAATTTAGAGGTATTGAGTCGACATATCAATTTCCTCTTCCTCGATATGTTAAAATTCAATCAATGACAAGGGAGTGCTCTGATTTTTGCGTTCATTTTTGTTCTCAAAAGAATTTTTTCTGGTTTTAATTGTATTTTCAATGGAGAAAAATTTATCCAACATTTCTGCTTTAATTTTGCTAGCAAGTTATTCTAGTGCTTCAACAAAAGATACAATCAGTGTCCTGGGATTGGTGTTATACCACCTTAAAAAGCCTTGAAAAACTGTTATTTCTTCCTACTTCCACGCGCTTTTCAGGCAATTGTAGTTGTTAACTCCCGAGGGAAGCACTTGCTTCAATCTAAGTCTTTCAGATTCTCCTGATGGGATGTTCAACTACTTAGCAGTTCTCTGTATTTCGTAAACTCTTTCTCCAAAAGATTGATTTCTCTCAATTTACTAAAGAAACTTTCGTAAGGGGGAGGGAAAGTTGCATCCAATTTTTTTGGTGAGTCGAACCATTCATAGACAAAACATCCTTTGATCTCAGTTGTCCTGTAAGCCTTGAGGAACAAATCTAGTCATGATACTTCATCAAAAAAATTAGGAATATCGAGAAACTGTACAACACTAAACTTTAAAGATAAAAAATGGTTAGTGTTAAAACAGTTTGCTAAATCTCGCGCTCGTGAATGAGTCAGGATACCAAATAGGACATGATAAGTTTCAAATCATAATTCCCGCTGTTGAGTCCAAATACAGGTAAACTGTTAACATAGCGTTCAAATTGTTGTTGTAGTTCGAGAAGTTGATTTTTCTGAATTTGGAGGAAGTGAGTCGACATATAAATTTCTCTTCCCCAATATAATTAAATTCAAACAATGGAGTACTCTGATTTGTGCGCTCATTTTTCTTCTCGAACTTTGAATTATTTCTGGTTTTAATTGTATTTTCGATGGTAGAAATTTTTTCCAACATTTCCGCTTTAATATTCTTAGCTAGCTCTTCTAGTGCTTCAGCTAATTGGTACAGAGATTGGTTTTTGTTTTCCTATCCAAGTAGTTGTGTTGGTACCATTTGGCTAGTTTTTTGGAACTCAAATTGATTCAAAACAAATAAAGCCAAATTTTTGAACAGTTTTTGATCTTCCTCATATTAAATTCCAAATCCGTCAAGTTTATTGAACTAATTTTCTCATAAAATGTACAGTCACAGCTCTAAACAAGCAAACGTAGTCCATGAAGATTTCTCTCTGTCCATTCGTAACAAGACAATTTACATCTGGTCTTCTCAACAAAATGTTCTGGCATAACAGCATCTAAACATCCCATTGGGATATTGTTGAGAAGAGCACAGAAATATGTCATATTCATAGTTAGTGCAAACCGCCTTTTTGTATTTGCTCTTTCTTGAAAACAAGGCCCAACTAAATCCAATCTCTCTACTCTGTCCTGAAGTGAGACTGTATCCCCTTTCGAACAAATTAAATGAGATTTTTCAAGGAGAAGTTGTTCTCATAAGCATAAAAACATATGTATTCGTCTGTGTCCACATTTCGTAACCTAAATCCCAGAGCTAAATTTATTATTGCAGCGCAATTAAGTTTTTCAATCATTTCCTACAGTTGTTCATTATTTTTGCTGGGATCAAGTTTCAACAATTTAAAATTGAATACTCTATATCTCCCATTCTTTATCTCAAATTTGTTACAGAAGTGTTGACAAGCACTAAGTTCCTGCTGTAATCGTTCGTCGTTTTTATCCAAATTTTCCAATTCAAGTACTTCTTTTAACCTTTTGCAGGATTTGATTCCGGTTTTAATCCATGTTCCATGCTTCCGTCTCTTATGTTGTTGAAGAGAATAAAAAGTTGGAAATTCGTTCAAGCATAAAGTGCATACCGTACAAATCTTCTTAACCTGAGGAGCGTGATGCTTGTGAAGGTGGTAGTTCAAGTCCTGTTTTCTCTCTGTATCGAAAAGTGGAGACTTGGGACAAAATAAAGTCCCACTATCAGAAAAACTCTTGTGAGGAGCCATTTGCTGCTTCACAACTGTTTTCTCGTACTCTACCATCTTTGGATACCATTTTTTGGTTGTTCGCTAGAATAACTCGTATGACTGATAATATTTCCATATAAGGAAATGACGTAATTTCTATTTTGAGTAGCATTGCAAAACAAAAAATTTCCAGAATTTCCTACGCAGTTCCTTTCTTCATTGGATTTAAAACAAGAAAAAAATCATTCAAATGTGTACTTTTATTCCGTGGAGGAAAACTAGAAATCTGAAAATATATTTAGTTGTCATATTGTTGATTTGTGTTACATTTTTAACAAAACAATACTTCTCATCCGAAAACGGACTTTTTCACCGAATATATCTGTCGGAGTTTTGCGCTCTTACAGAAAACTAAATTTTTTGCCATTTTATCGATAGTACTTTGAATGTGTTTTTACAATAATATTGAAAACTAATTAATAATTAATTTTGAAAAATACTACTACTACTATTGAAGAAAACTCATATAAATTTGATGTCAAACGGATTATATTACAATCGACAAACCAATAAAATTTCAGTTTTGAGACACTTTTAAAAGTCAATGATATCGTTTTGATCAACACATTTTTTCTTTTAACATTTTCTTTTATTTTAATAGAACATTACATGAAATACTTATCATTTGTGAAGCATGTTGATCAAAATACAACATACAAGTTTTGGAGAAGAAATACAAGAGAAAAAAAGAAAATTGTACCTGATGCATACAAAATTGACGAAATTGATGTAGATTCATATTACAACTTCTTGGACATTTTTACAATATCAAACGCAATGATCCGATTTAGAGGTTTTGAATAAAGGTCTTGAATATGCACATTCTCCATTGAAAACATTGAATACGAGGATTTTATTGCGATACAGTCTTTCGATTTATCCTCAGAGTTGCATGTAAGCAAGTAAGAATTGTTGTTCATTTGGAAATCCGTCCTCGGCATGTTGGATCAGCACCAAAATATTTCCCAAAGAAACCTTGTTCCTCTTCCAGACTGAATAACAATAACTTCTTCACTACAGAGTGCTTTTTTCCATTATTAAATTGACTGCAATGTAATGGGTATACGAATCAGGTAATAATTCAAATTCGGAATAATTTCGGAATAATTCAAATTCGTTTACCTAGCGCATATATACAAAAAATTGATTCCAAAAATCGAACATTTTCCTAGATTGGTCTCAAACTTGACAAATTGGAAAAAATTTATCAAAGCTTAGCTTTTTTGGTATATTATGTAACCTCATTTCAAATAACATAGACTATTTAATGTAAAAAGCGTAATCGGAAAATTGTACGTATCATTCACTCCCTAACCTATTAAGAAAGTTTTTCCCAAATTTGGATTTTAATATCAATTCTTCCAGATTTTTCTAGCTAAACGTCACTTATTATAGTAAAATCGTATACATTTGGTTGCTGTTTACTGATTGGATAGAGCACACTATGTATAGATGATGTTAATTTAGCCATTATTATTTAATCCAACTTCTCTGAAAATATGATATGATCAATACTGTTTCTCACCATTATACTAACTACTCATCAACAATCAACACTTTGCCCTGCTATCGCGTTCCAACATTCACATTCTTATTTAAAAAAAGACTTACTTTAATTCAAACTTCTGTTTAAATCTAACTAGATATTCTCTTTTCTTCCTAAAAAGTCAATTTTGCTGCATTCTAATTCACTCTCCACTGGTCACTTTTACCTCATTCTCCAATAGCCTCTTTTTTGCTCCAATCTAAACACTTTCTAATAAAAAACTCATCTATCATATAATACGAAATGGAGTTCACTGTTCGAATTAATCACCTCCTCTAATCAGTTTTTTTCACTGAGAAGACTGCTCGGATAGAAATTCGAGATTTATCAAACGGACTGTTTGAGTCGGTGATCACTTTACCCATTAATGTGTGGCACATTATTGATCACCAACGACACATTTTTGACACGTATCATCCGGGACCGGTTCCAGTCACAGAGAATTAGCTTAGAACTCACGCGATGGGACTCGAAGTTGCTGTTGTTAGTGGAGAACACTATCCTCACGTTAATGGATCTGATTTTCCCGCCAAATACATAACTGGAAGCATTCAGTATACTTTTCCGTGGGAGGAAGGGCAAATTCCAAACGGCTGTCTCACTACACCGAACATACGGCAGGTATCAAGTCCCGAGATGTAAAACAATCTTCTCCAAATAGCTTCAAGAGCTCGTAGTAGAGAACGAAGCGAGTTAAGTATCGATACCAGTACCATCTCTTCATTCAACGATCTGAAAAATTGGATCCAGCTCAATACTATGGATCTACTGACATGTCAACTACATCCTCGAAGACAACTCCTTCGAATGAGGAAGCTCACAACCCTATCTTTCTGAGTGATGTACCTAATACCCCAGTCACCGTTCAACATACCCAACTGCCTAGTGGAGTTAATCAACAAAGAGTATTCGGTAATGAAATTGAGAACTTGTCAGTATATATTATTGACACTCTTTTTGAATTACTTCTGTGTTCAACTATAAAAACAATTTTGTATTTGTTCATAAATTCAAAGAAGTTGTTGAATACTTTGTATTAATTTACACTTCCAATTACATTATAATTTTTTAACTACATAACTTATAACTACATAACATACATAACACATACTAGAATAGAGATCAAGACGAAAAGTTAGTTGATGTTTACGAAATAAAGTTGCTTGGGTATTATTAAATCTTTATTTTTTGACAATGTCGAATTTAATATTGATATTTAAAAAATTCGAATTTATATGTGATATTTAACGAAAGCTGTTAAGAAAAAAATCAAATTTTGATAAAAATTTTTTGATACAAATCCGATTTTTAAGCTGTAAGAACAGACTGAAAAATTTTCATTCCAAAAAACGACATTTTTTGGTTGATTTCATGCCGTAAATTGAAGAAACATGAGAAAAAATTGCGCATTTTCAACGCACACGTTGATTATACTTTAAATTTTTAACGAAAAATCTTCTGAGGTTCTAACTTTGAATTTCAAAATGGAAAACTGTTTGAAAATTTGACATTTAACTACAAAAATGAGTTCAAATACCAACTTTTAGAATTAAAACACAATATGTAAGCCGATCTAACCGATATAAGTTTTGATATCTTTTGACAAAAATTGATTCAGTACAAACACCCTACTTTATCTAACTTCCAAATATAACATGGGGTTATCAATTATTCCATGACCATCAAGTAAACAATCAACAGTTTCTAATATTTCACTCTCATACTTTGGTTTCTTAAGCTTCTGAATTCCCTCAAAAAGGATGATCTCATTGTCTGTGTGCTAGCACTTTTTTGCTGAGCTCTTAGCAGATGTCTCTTGAACTTCTTCCTACTGAGTCTCTTTGTGGACACGCTGGTTAGTCTTTCATCAAATTTGTTTTCCGAGTTATGTTGTACCGCTCTCTTCATTAGAGTAAAAACAAAACCTGTTTCGTTCATTGTGTGACTGATAAACTGATAATCATTTTAGGTGTATAAGCAGCCCACGGCCTGATATTAAAATGATAAATCATCCATTTTATAGAGTAATTGATTAATGAAGAGGAAATGCGAATTATATGATAACAACAATTTTTCACAGGACAAAATTTGTAATTGTGAGACGCAACAGAGTATTAATTAGTAAGCAAATAAGCTTTATAATCCTTAAACGATCCAAATACGAATAAAGTGTTTCGCAATTTTTTTTTTACAAAAGTCAACTAAAAATGAGTGATTCTAATCAGTTGTTTTCACTGAGGAGACTGCTCGGATAGAAATTCGAGATTCATCAAACGGACTGTTTGAGTCGGTGATCACTTTACCCAATAATGTGTGGCACATTATTGATCACCAACGACAAATTTTTGACACTTATCATCCGGGACCGGTTTCAGTCACAGAGAATTAGCTTAGAACTCACGCGATGGGACCCGAAGTTGCTGTTGTTAGTGGAGAACACTATCCTCACGTTAATGAATCTGATTTTCCCGCCAAATACATAGCTGGAAGCATTCAGTATACTTTTCCGTGGGAGGAAGGGCAAATTCCAAACGGCTGTCTCACTACACCGAACATACGGCAGGTATCAAGTCCCGAGATGTAAAACAATCTTCTCCAAATAGCTTCAAGAGCTCGTAGTAGAGAACGAAGCGAGTTAAGTATCGGTACTAGTAACATCTCGTCATTCAACGACCTGGAAAAATTTGATCCAGCGCAATACTATGGTTCTACTGACATGTCAACTACATCCTCGAAGACAACTCCTTCGAATGAGGAAGCTCACAACCCTATCTTTTTGAGTGATGTACCTAATACCCCAGTCACCGCTCAACATACCCAACTGCCTAGTGGAGTTAATCGACAAAGAGTATTCGGTAATGAAATTGAGAACTTGTCAGTATATATTATTGACACTCTTTTTGAATTACTTCTGTGTTCAACTATTAAAACAATTTTGTATTTGTTCATAAATTCAAAGAAGTTGTTGAATACTTTGTATTAATTTACACTTCCAATTACAATATAATTTTTTAACTACATAACTTATAACTACATAACATACATAACACATACTAGAATAGAGATCAACACGAAAAGTTAGTTGATGTTTACGAAATAAAGTTGCTTGGGTATTATTAAATCTTTATTTTTCGACAATGTCGAATTTAATATTGATTTATTATTTAAAAAAATTTCGAATTGATATTTGATATTTAACGAAAGCTGTTAAGAAAAAATTCAATATTTGATAAAAATTTTTGGATACAAATCCGATTTTTAAGCTGTAAGAACAGACTGAAAATTTTTCATTCCAAAAAACGACTTTTTTGCTGGATTTCATACCGTAAATTGAAGCAACATGAGAAAAAATTGCGCATTTTCAACGCACACGTTGATTATATTTTAAATTTTTAACGGAAAATCTTCTGAGGTTCTAACTTTGAATTTCAACATGGAAAACTGCTTGAAAGTTTGACATTTAACTAAAAAAATGAGTTCAAATACCAACTTTTAGAATTATAACACAATATGTAAGCCGATCTAACCGATATAAGTTATGATATCTTTTGACAAAAATTGATTCAGTACAAACACCCTACTTTATCTAACTTCCAAATATAACGTGGGGCTATCAATTATTCCATGACCATCAAGTAAACAATCAACAGTTTCTAATAATTCACTCTCATACTTTGGTTTCTTAAGCTTCTGAATTCCCTCAAAAAGGATGATCTCATTGTCTGTGTGCTAGCACTTTTTTGCTGAGCTCTTAGCAGATGTTTAGAACTTCTTGAACTTCTTCCTACTGAGTCTCTTTGTGGACACGCTGGTTAGTCTTTCATCAAATTTGTTTTCCGAGTTATGTTGTACCGCTCCCTTCATTAGAGTAAAAACAAAAACCTGTTTCGTTCATTGTGTGACTGATAAACTGATATTCATTTTAGGTGTATAAGCAGCCCACGGCCTGATATTAAAATGATAAATCAACCATTTTTAAGAGTAATTGATTAATGAAGAGGAAATGCGAATTATATGATAACAACAATTTTTCACAGGACAAAATTTGTAATTGTGAGACGCAACAGAGTATTCACTAGTAAGCAAATAAACTTTATAATCCTTAAACGATCCAAAAACGAATAAAGGTTTTCGCAAATTTTTTTTACAAAAAGCAAGTAAAAATGAGTGATTCTTTTAAACAGCCATATATGAAAGTAAAGTAATTCAGTTCAGATGCAACCAAAAATTCATTTGAAAAATGACACAGTTCAAGAGACAGCAGCTCTGCAAAATCCGGTGTTTTACTTGTTCTACAGATTTCAGACACTATTACTTGATAATACCAGACAAGACGTTCCAAACATCAAGATAAAAATGCTGCTCCAGTTCTACTCTTCGCTCAATTTAAAATATCTGACTAAGATTCCTTATAAGGAGGTTTTGCAAAATGACGTAATTGAGCTTTCCATTTTTGAAATCGAAAGAAGGATAATGACATCATTACCAAAAAACGGTGATTGCAAACAACAGAATGGATAAAATTACAAGTCAAATCATTTAATTAAATTCTCTCTGTCAGATCAAGTTGATAAAATGTCTCTCTCTAAAGTCTCTGATTCGATTCCTTTTTTTATAGACTTTGTTTCCCCCCCCCCAAAAAAAAATTGACAGAGTTACTGTGTCGCAGACTTTTAAAAAGGGAGAAAATTACTCTGAACCAACCTTCCAAGTCTTCAAAAAGAATAACCCTGGGACCTTTGAGAATTGCCAACAACTTCGAATTGCAGGTTACGATTTCAAAAAATTCAGTTTCCTCAAAAACAATGTCTTGAATGGGATGTTTGAACTGATATTCATTTTAGGTGTATCAGCAGCCCTCGGCCTGATATTAAAATGATAAATCATCCCTTTTTTAGAGTAATTGATTAATGAAGAGGAAATGCGAATTATATGATAACAACAATTTTTTCACAGGACAAAATTTGTAATTGTGAGACGCAACGGAGTATTCACTAGTAAGCAAATAAGCTTTATAATACTTAAACGATCCGAATACGAATAAAGTTTTTCGCAAATTTTTTTTTACAAAAAATAAGTAAAAATGAGTGATTCTTTTAAACAGCCTTATATGGAAGTAAAGTAATTCAGTTCAGATGCAACCGAAAATTCATTTGAAAGATGACACAATTCAAGAGACAGCAGCTCAGCAAAATCCGCTGTTTTACTTGTTATAAAGATTTCAGACACTATTACTAGATAATACCAGACAAGACCTTCCAAACACCAAGATGAATATGCTGCTGCAGTTCTACTATTCGCTCAAATTAAAATTTCTGACTAAGATTCCTTATAAGGAGGTTTTGAAAAATGACGTAATTGAGCTTTCCATTTTTGAAATCGAAAGAAGGATAATGACATCATTACCAAAAAACGGTGATTGGAAACAACAGAAGGGATAAAATACAAGTCAAATCATTTAATTAAATTCTCTCTGTCAGATCAAGTTGATAAAATGTCTCTCTCTAAAGTCTCTGATTCGATTCATTTTTATATAGACTTTGTTTCCCCCCCAAAAAATTTGACAGAGTTACTGTGTCGCAGACTTTTAAAAAGAAGAAAATTACTCTGAACCAACCTTCCAAGACTTCAAAAAGAATAACCCTGGGACCTTTGAGAATTGCCAACAACTTCGAATCGCAGGCTACGATTTCAAAAAATTCAGTTTCCTCAAAAACAATGTCTTGAATGGGATTTTTGAACTGAGTGAGCACCAAGCTCAATTTGATGAGAACCCAAGTATGGAGGATGTGCTGCAACGATGTCACAAAGTCAGAGAGGTCAAAGTAGGATGAAATTTGACGAATGTTTGTGACTTTCATTCACTACGTTCAAGAGAATCCAGCCTCCATTTGTGGGAAGATTCGACTCTCTTGTAAAGAAAAAATGAGTTCAAGCAAGTGACTTATGTCAGCTACACTTTGAGCGAATTCAAGGAACTGGCTCAAAATTTGAATGACTATTCTTACATTTAACAATTTACATTTCAGTGATAATTGTTGTGCGATTTTGTAATCTGAGTTTTTCTTCTCTACAATAAAATTTTCATTTTAAAAATCTTTGATCTGAGAATGGGTTGGAATATTGGTTGCTCAAGAAATATTTTTTGCTCAGAGATAAGTCAAATGTTTTTCGCGTTCGACTTCATTACGAAATGAAAAGTCATTCCTATTCTGTTCCTGAAGCTAGAACATTTCTCAACTTAGAATGTTTGGACGAAGAGTCCCCTTTTATAGAAATTATGTGGGTTATTTATAACTTATTACGCAGAACAACTATTATGTATCGTTCAAAAAAAAACAAGTGACCATTTCACAACATTGTTGGAATGAATATCTGTGGTGTTTTTTTACAAATATTGAATTCAAAAAAGAAGAGTACGAGAATTTACTGGAGCATCTCCCTACACTTTTATCTTATATTGAAAAGTTTAAGAAAACTTGCATTGACTTTAACAAAGATGGACGCAAATTTGATAGATATTGTCATGCTTTTCAACTTATTCAATTGTTACGGAAGCATACTGTCAATTTTTCCTGAAGTTAAAAACGCGGAAACTTAGCAGCCTGTAATTTCGGACGAAAATATAAATTTGGAGGAAATTGACCAAACATTTCTTCATGGAAGAGTTTTCGGTAATAGAAAATCCTTTTTAGATTTTTTCTTTGCTAGATTGAAAGTTTATCGGTTACATGCTAGACTACACTATTCTGCTGGAGCTGCTAAAGCAACTACAAACAAGGCTCCTGGACACCATTAGATGTTATCAAATTGTTTCAACTCACATTTCGTGGGACATTCAACGGCGTTAATCTATTTGTTTTTTTTTTAATTTTACTATCTTATAATTTTCAAATTTTTAGACTGCTAATCTTTTTTTTAATAAAAGAGCCTAGAAAAAAAGAATGTCTCTCGTTGTCATTGTTATTCAGTGCTTGGAGGGAAAAATTGTTAAGGAGATGGGTGTTTTCAAGGAAGAAACTGTATAGGGATGCAGTTTCATGACACAAAGATTACAAGCCTACTTTTCAAGCAAAGTCGAACGCTAAGAATTTACATTGGATTAATTGGAAAAAAGTAAAACTGGAACAAACCGAGTTGTCATCAATCATTCACCAACATTGTTCACCTACAACAGATTACTTCGCGAAGGGGTTAGAGATGTGTAATTAGTTCTCCAAAAACTTGTTTAAAGATGTGAAGTATCTAGATGATCTTGAATGTCCAAATTTCTCCAAAGTTCTCAACAACTCGGATACAACAACTCGTATCAACACAAAAAAAACTTTCTCGGTGCAGAGAAGAAAACTTATTTCTACGGAATTGTTTTATTTTAGTACTTTCTAAATCAGAGGAAAGTTGCATCCGAAGGTGATTATCTGGGAAAATCCTCTACCTAAAGGAAAACAGATACTTTTGGTTTTAATTTTGACGTTTTTCAAAATTTCAAATCTTTCGTCATCTTTCATGATTTGCTGCCAACTCTTGTGAAAAAACATTAATTTGGCTCTCTGTGTTATTTGTTTTCTCTCTAGGTCTGGAAGCTTTCATCATTTCTCTAGTTATCTCTATTGTTAATCAGTGGAAAATTGATTTTCCTCTTAAAAAAAAGGTATAAATGACTGAAAATAAAGATAACGGTTTAAACTTTGTCTCTGATGATAATAACCAGGAACGACAATAGCTGAAATGCTTTGGATATACTTGTAATAGATCTCTGCTGGTGTTTTGTCTCAATTTTTTGGTTATTTTGTTAAACTTAGCATGCTGTATGGTGAGAGTAAATCTTGCTGAAACCTGTAAAGAAACAACAGTTTGGATTGCTTTTTTATCTAGTAAAGTCGGTTATATTTTACCTTCTACTAAATTATGAACAAAATAATTTCTACTGAGGAACGCATATGGTGGGACCAAGTGGGTCTGGAAAATCTTGTCTTATCCATGATTGGTTAATTATTGGAACTTTTCAACCCGATCTTGATAAACTTTTATTTTTATCAACAGCATCAGTCACTTTACTTACTAATGTACAAAAACATCAAAAACATTAATTTTTTTCCAGAAGTTGACTTTGATTTCATTCAGAGCTACCAAAAAACGGAACAAAGTTTTTGCTGATTTTTAATGATTCTTGTGAAGAAATCTCAAGCTCGAAAGATATTGTCAATATTGCTGGAAGGCGCAAAAAACTCAGTACAATATATATATATATATATATATATATATATATATATATATATATATATATATATATATATATATATATAAAGCATAATCTTTTTCATCTGAGTAGATTGGGATGAGACATTGAGTTGCAAAATACTTATATACTTTTATTCAAGTCTCCTAGAGAAATTCTTCAAAATAACACTCATAGTCAACAGCTCGGGTTAGGATCACAATTAAAAGATTGGTTAACAAACGCTACTTCAATCCCGTATGGTCAAATACTCTTTGACCTGACTCTGAAAACGGTCGACTTTCTTAATTTTTGCACGAACAGTTGATCGATTCCCACTTTTTTCTTCCTAAAACAAAACAAGACTTTACTTCTTTGAACGATGAACACACAACTCTCTACAATGATAACGTTCCGAACGTATTCCCAGAACTTCAGGCAAACTTTCCTATGAAATCGTCAAAACAATTTCATTCAGTTTCCAAACAAATGGGTAGTAAACCTTCTCAGAGGATAACTACAGGAAACACAAAAACATGACTTAATTTTGATGAATAACGGAGACGTAATTCATCAAACCAATAAGAGCCGAAAACAACTGGAATAAATAAGATAAGAGCTACTTTAGGCTCCCGAAGAGGAAGAGAGCTCATATTGATTTTGACACCAGCTATCATTATTCGATTGTCATGATATAGAACCCTTTGTTTTGATTCCTCAACACCTTTAAAGAGTTTTAAAAATTTAATTGAGGTTAAGGAGTTAGACACTTTTGAGCAAAAACCAGATTCTTTCCCAACAAATTTGAACCCTAAGCAATAGAAAATCAGCGCTAGGACAAGATCATCCAGGAACGAAACAATCATAGATCAAAGTTTGAATTCAGCACGAGTCAAGCTATCTCTCACTGACCCATTTTTATTTGATGGAAGAGATAGAGAAGTAGCTTTAGCTGACTGTTTTGCATTAAAAAGAATCAATGTTCAATTTCCCGATATATATTACACGATACTTGATGCTATCGGAATAAATCCCCAAAAAGTAATAAATAAAGATGCCAAAAGCATAGACAAAAGGAAGTGGATTACTTTAAAAATCTGAAAAAGTTAAGCTGCAAAGATTGTACAGAGATGGAAAAGCCGCCTATGGATCAATTAAAAAACTGCAAAAGGCAAGTGGTATATCCAAATTGAGTGATAAAAAGTGGTAGAAAATTGCTTACTTTCTGCAGAGTAAAGATTCTTATACAAAGTGTTGCCATGCAACACGGCATTTCAAAGGATTACCAGCATTTTTTGATCAAATCAATGAGATCCGATGTTTCAATCTGGATTTATGATAAATTATCGGACTCTAAAAATGGAGCAAAGTATTTATTAGTACGTGTTGACGTCTTTTCTCGCTTTGTTCGTGTGCAATCAGCGAAGTCAAAGTATTCAACGATGCAGTTGTAGCTTTCAAAAAAATGTTGCGTAAATAAGAGTATGCCGGTAAAAATATGGGTTGATGATCGAACAGAGTTTAGTGGAAGTTTTCAAAAAATTTGTACAAATAAGAAAGTCAAAAATTGTACAAACAAGAAAATCGAAATCAAAAATCAAAAACTGCTGTAGCAGAACGAGCTATAAAATCTCTGAAAATTAATGTTTATCGCTATATGGATGAAAATGGTGACAAATACATGAGAAAATTGTTTTCATTTCTCAACGCTATGAACACAAGAGTTAATCACTCAACAGGTAAAGCTCCAGAAAAAGTAACAAACAAACATTTTTTGTCAGTTTTTTTACAGATACCCAATAAACCACTATAAGCGACCACGTTTCAAAGTGAGCGAAAATGTTCCTTTATCAAAAAAAATGAATTCCTTTCCAAAATCTTCAAATATTTATAAAATTGCTACATATTACCACCAACCGATAAACTTTGCGGAGAACAAGGTGATGAAAACCTAGGTAAGTTTTTATGATAAATTTACGGTATTCATTATTTTGCAAATTTTTATTATAGCTTTCAAAATGTATCATTTAAAGATGAGTTCTTTCAAAGTTGAGTTTGTTTCCAACCCGCCTTTTGATTGTTACCCAAACATTAACTTGAGTTTAACCACGAATTTTTTACTTGAATTTTGTAATCTGGTTGGAGAATGGGAGGTAGCGATAACAGAACTGTCGTTTTCTTCCTTGTACCAAATTATAACAGATGAAAAATTCTTCCATATAAATTAAGCGACACCAGATACAAAATCAACGAATTATTACACACTTGAATCAAGTCTAAAACCCTCGATCTCATATATTGTAAATTAAATGAACAGAAAAACTCGGGAACGTGAAAAGAATGAAAAACGCCAATTAAGTTACACATTAACAAAATTACACAGCAAATTTCATTGAATCTTCTTAATGAGAACCCTTTACTTGTCATGTTCAGTTCGGATATTTTTCATGTCTTTAGATCAAAAGAAGCTGTATGATATGGGTGTTTTCATGAGTGTTGCTGGTTCACATTTTTGCAAATTCCCTTATGACATTGTACAAATAATTACCTTCATGATATATAGTGATATCGTTAATTAAAATATTGTGGGTGATACAAAAGCCGCTCTTTCACGGTGCATTCCGTTTATATAAAACGTTCAGAGTGGAGACATCATCTCAACGGTATAGTACATGATTTATCAAAAACTTTCAAATTTGCAGTTTAAAATTCTTTTTAGAAAACTCATTTCACAGCATAAAACTAGAGCACCGGGACTCATATGGTGAAAAAGTTCTTTTCAAATCTATTGGTATAACAAGAGCAGTACTAATGTTTAGAAAAACTTCTGACAATCATTTTTAAACCTCAAATTGTAAAAAATGGTTGCTGATAGTGATTTACCGTATTTGCATAGTTATTCAAGACAGAAGGGAAGAGGATTCGGAGCGTTAGCACAAACAATTGGCAAAACAGCTATCCCGTTCTTGAGGAGATATGTTGTCCAAGCAGCAAAAACGGTTGATGCAGATTTGATTGATATGTATGCAACGGAAATAGGAAATGTTTTAACTGAAAAGAAAAAATTCAAATCCTTGGCTGCAGATGTTTAAAAAAACATTACGTATACAGCTAGGTGGTGGAAAAATCAGGATAGGTCGCATTATTCGAAAAGATCCTCCAACAAACAGTCGACGTTGTCGAAATAGAAGAGATATTTTCTCTAAGCTAAAATTATTACCAGATCAACAAACGATAGCACCTCTCGCTATGGTCAATTTAAAATATCTTGCTTGAAGTTTTTTTGAGGAAATTTCTGTTTTGGTACCATTAGAATCTTCTCATGTTCAAGAATTTTATCCCAGTTTTTCCTTGGATAAAAACAGCGTTGAATTTGAGTTTAAAATAGATAGAAGTACATATCTTGATATGAGAGATACTCACCTTCAAATCAAAGTTGCATTACAAAAGAGAAGTTTGTTTGATGACTCTACCAAAAAAGACGATCTCTGATAATTTAAATGAAAGGAACAGAAAAACTCAGGAACGTGAAATGTATGAAAAAACGCCAATCAAGTTTCACGTTAACAAAATAACACAGCGAATTTCATTGAGCCTTCCTGATGAGAAATCTTCACCTGTCATTTTTATTGCTGATGGTGTTATCATGAGTGGCGCTGGTCGACATTTTCCCAAGTTACCTTATGACATTGTACGAATACATACCCTAATGATATATAGATTGGTTGAATACAATATTGTGGGCGATACATACGCTGCTTTTTCACAATTGGTTCCATTTAAATCAAGCGTTAAGAGTGGAGACATCGTCTCAACGAGACAATACGTGAAATATCAAAATTTCTGAAATTTGCAGTTTAAAAAATTTAAAAAAGCTGAATCCATAGAATAAAACTTGAGCTCTGGGTTTCCTATTTTGAAAAATTTCCTTTAACCTCTGTTGAAAAATCAATAGCAAGAACAATGTTTAGTAAAACTTCCGACAATCAGTTTTTGATTTAAAGTTCATTATATTGCAAATTTTTATTATAGCTTTCAAAATGTATCATTTAAAGATGAGTTCTTTCAAAGTTGAGTTTGTTTCCAACTGGCCTTTTGATTGTTACCCAAACATTAACTTGAGTATAACCACGAATTTTTTACTTGAATTTTGTAATCTGGTTGGAGAATGGGAGGTAGCGATAACAGAACTGTCGTTTTCTTCCTTGTACCAAATTATAACAGATGAAAAATTCTTCCATATAGATTAAGCGACACCAGATACAAAACCAACGAATTATTACACACTTGAATCAAGTCTAAACCCCTCGATCTCATATATTGTAAATTAAATGAACAGAAAAACTCGGGAACGTGAAAAGCATGAAAAACGCCAACGAAGTTACACATTAACAAAATTACAAAGCAAATTTCATTGAATCTTCTTAATGAGAACTCTTTACTTGTCATGTTCAGTGCGGATCTCTTTCATGTCTTTAGATCAGAAGAAGCTGTATGATATGGGTGTTTTCATGAGTGTTGCTGGTTCACATTTTTGCAAATTCCCTTATGACATTGTACAAATAATTACCTTCATGATATATAGTGATATCGTTAATTAAAAAAATGTGGGTGATACAAAAGCCGCTCTTTCACGGTGCATTCCGTTTATATAAAACGTTCAGAGTGGAGACATCATCTCAACGGTATAGTACATGATTTATCAAAAACTTTCAAATTTGCAGTTTAAAATTCTTTTTAGAAAACTCATTTCACAGCATAAAACTAGAGCACCGGGACTCATATGGTGAAAAAGTTCTTTTCAAATCTATTGGTATAACAAGAGCAGTACTAATGTTTAGAAAAACTTCTGACAATCATTTTTAAACCTAAAATTGTAAAAAATGGTTGCTGATAGTGATTTACCGTATTTTCATAGTTATTCAAGACAGAAGGGAAGAGGATTCGGAATGTTAGCACAAACAATTGGCAAAACAGCTATCCCGTTCTTGAGGAGATATGTTGTCCAAGCAGCAAAAACGGTTGATGCAGATTTGATTGATATGTATGCAACGGAAATAGGAAATGTTTTAACTGAAAAGAAAAAATTCAAATCCTTGGCTGCAGATGTTTAAAAAAACATTACGTATACAGCTAGGTGGTGGAAAAATTAGGATAGGTCGCTTTATTCGAAAAGATCCTCCAACAACCAGTCGACGTTGTCAAAATAGAAGAGATATTTTCTCTAAGCTAAAATTAATACCAGATCAACAAACGATAGCATCTCTCGCTATGGTCAATTTAAAATATCTTGCTTGAAATTTTTTTGAGGAAGTTTCTGTTTTGGTACCATTAGATTCTTCTCATGTTCAAGAATTTTATCCCAGTGTTTCCTTGGATAAAAACAGTGTTGAATTTGAGTTTAAAATAGATAGAAGTACATATCTTGATATGAGAGATACTCACCTTCAAATCAAAGTTGCATTACAAAAGAGAAGTTTGTTTGATGACTCTACCAAAAAAGACGAGCATGGAAAAGTAGATGTGGGAATGTCTTTCATAGATGATGATTTGCGTTATCTAACTCGTTTCAACAATTTATTACACTCATTTTTGTTTCCAATGCGTCTTTTGATTGTTAACCAAATAATACCTTAATTTCAACCACAAATTTCCTACCTAATCTTGATGGAGAATGGGAGGTAGCGTTAACAGAACAGTCGTATTCTTCCATGTACCAGAACATAACAGATTGTAAATTATTCTATGTAGATTAAACGACACCAGATAAAAAACCAACGAATTATTACACACTTGAATCACGTTTTTAAGCCTCGATCTCGAATAATTTAAATGAAAGGAACAGAAAAACTCAGGAACGTGAAATAAATGAAAAAACGCCAATCAAGTTTCACGTTAACAAAATAACACAGCGAATTTCATTGAGCCTTCCTGGTGAGAAATCTTCACCTGTCATTTTTATTGCTGATGGTGTTATCATGAGTGGCGCTGGTCGACTTTTTCCCAAGTTCCCTTATGACATTGTACGAATACATACCCTAATGATATATAGATTTTGTTGAATACAATATTGTGGGCGATACATACGCTGCTTTTTCACAATTGGTTCCGTTTAAATCAAGCGTTAAGAGTGGAGACATCGTCTCAACGAGACAATACGTGAAATATCAAAATTTCTGAAATTTGCAGTTTAAAAAATTTAAAAAAACTGAATCCATAGAATAAAACTTAAGCTCTGGGACTCCTATTTTGAAAAATTTCCTTTAACCTCTGTTGAAAAAACAATAGCAAGAACAATGTTTAGTAAAACTTACGACAATCAGTTTTTGATTTAAAGTTGTAAAAAATGGTTGCTGATAGTGATTTACCGTATATTTGTGGTTATTCAAGACAGTGGGGAAGAGGATTTGGAGCGTTAGTACAAACAATTGGAAGACAGCTATTCCGTTCTTGAGGAGATATGTTGTCTCAGCAGCAGAAAAAATTGGTTGAGATTTGCTTGAGATAGCTGCATCGGAATTTGGAAATGTTTCAACTGGAAAGAAAAAATTCAAATCCGTGGCTTCAGATGTTGGAACAAAGACATTACGTAAACAGCTAAGTGGTTGAAAAATTAGGAAATTTCTCATTTGTCGAAAAAATCCTCCAAAAACCAGTAAAAGTCGTCGAACTGAAAGAAAAATTTTCTCTGAGCAAAAATGAAAACTAGATCAACAAATAATAGCAACTTTCGTTACTGTCACTTTAAAAACTTCCGCTTGGAGATTTTTGACAAAAATTCCTGTTTTGGAGCCAATTGAATCTTCTCATGTTCAAGAAGACTATCCCAGTAGTTCATTGGATGAAAACAGCGCTGCATTTGAGCTTGAAACAGATAGAAGTATATAAATCTTGATATGAGAGATAACTACTTTCAAATCAAATTTGCATTACAAACGGGAAGATTGTCTGATGACTTTATGAAAAAAGACGAGCATCGCAAAACGGATATGGGAATTTCTTTCACAGATGATGATTTGCGTTATCTAACTCTTTTCAACAAATTATTACAGTCACTTTTGTTTCCAATGCGTCTTTTGACTGTTAACCATGTTCAAGAACTTCATCCCAGTACTTCCTTGGATGAAAACAGCCTCGCATTCGAGTTTAAAACAGATAGAAGTATTTATCTTGATTTGAGAGATATTCACCTTCAAATCAAAGTTGCATTACAATTGGGAAGATTGTTTGCTGACTCTACGAAAAAAGACGAGCATGGAAAAGTAGATGTGGGAATGTCTTTCACAGATGATGATTTGCGTTATGTAACTCTTTTCAGCAATTTATTACACTCACTTTTGTTTCCAATGCGTCTTTTGATTGTTAATCAAATAATACCTTAAGTTCAACCACAAATTTCCTACCTAATCTTGATGGAGAATGGGAGGTAGCGTTAACAGAACAGTCGTATTCTTCCATGTACCAGAACATAACAGATTGTAAACTCTTTTATGTAGATTAGGCGACACCAGATAAAAAACCATCGAATTATTACACACTTGAATCACGTTTTTAACCCTCGATCTCTGATAATTTAAATGAAAGGAACAGAAAAACACAGGAACGTGAAAGGTATGAGAAAACGCCAATCAATTTACACGATAACAAAATTACAAAACGAATTTCATTGAGCCTTCCTGATGAGAAATCTTTACCTGTCATTTTTATTGCGGGTGGTGTTTTCATGAGTGGTACAGGTCAATATTTTCCCAAGTTCCCTTATGACATTGTACGAATACATACCCTAATGATTTATAGTGATATTGTTGAGTACAATATTGTGGGTGATACAAAGGCTGCTTTTTCACAATTAATTCCGTTTATATCAAATATTTAGAGTGGAGACATCGTCTCAACGGGACAAAACATAAAATATCAAAACTTTTGAATTTTGCAGTTTAAAGAAGTTTTAAAGAAATAAACAGCATAAAACTCGAGCTCTGGGACTCATATGGTGAAAAAGTTCTTTTCACCTCTGTTTAAATAACAAGAGCAATAATAATGTTCAGAAAACCTTCGACAATCATCTTTAGATTTAAAGTTGTAAAAAATGGTTGCTGATAGTGATTTACCGTATTTTCGTGGTTATTCAAGACAGAGGTGAAGAGGATTCAGAGCGTTAGTACAAACAATTGGAAGAGAACTATTCCGTTCTTGAGGAGATATGTCGTCTCAGCAGCAGAAAAAGTTGGTTCAGTTTTGCTTTAGAAAGCTGCATCAAAATTTGGAAATGTTTCAACTGGAAAGAAGAAATTCAAATCCGTGGCTTCAGATGTTGGAACGAAGACATTACGTAAACAGCTACGTGGTTGAAAAATTAGGAAATTTCTCATTTTTTGAAAAAATCTTCCAAAAACCAGTAAAATTCGTCGAACTAAAAAAAATTTACTCTGAGCGAAAATGAAAACTAGATCAACAAATAATAGCAACTTTCGTTACTGTCACTTTAAAAACTCCCGCTTGGAGATTTTTTGACAAAATTCCTGTTTTGGAACCAATTGAATCTTCTCATGTTCAAGAAGTTTGTCCCAGTAGTTCATTGGATGAAAACAGCGCTGTATTTGAGTTTGAAACAGACAGAAGTATATAAATCTTGATATGAGAGATAACTACCTTCAAATCAATGTTATATTACAAAAGGGAAGATTGTTTGATGTCTTTATGAAAAAATACGAGCATCAGAAAGCAGATGTGAGGGAATGTCTTTCACACATGATGATTTGTATTATCTAACTCACGTCAACAATTTATTACATTCACTTATATTCAACTGTGAAAAATATCTGAGCAATCAACTTGTTTACAACTCAAATGGTCCCTACGGTCGCAAGGCTTTAATTTCTAATGAATTTATTGCTTCAACAAGAAATAATGAAGGTATTTTGGCTTGTCATGATTAGGAATTTGAAAAAAAGACTCGTGATTTTGAGAAAGGCCCTTTCACAGATCGAGAGGAAAATTAGCTATTGATTTAATCCAATGTGAAAAGTTACTGCTTCCAAATACAAACGTCAGACTGAAATTGATTCGTGCAAGAACCAATTTTTACATGATCTCCTACCATGCTCACGTCTCCCTTAAGGTTCTTTAACGAAGTGTACCACCAGACTATCAAATATCAGTTAACTCATCAACCTGCTTGTCATTACTTTATGGAAAAAAATAGACGTACATTTATTTTCCCATCAGGGCAGATCTAGTTTATTCAGAAAAATGTTTTTAACAATGCTCCAATCCGAGAAGTTTCGATTGCAATGAACACAAATTCGGCATTCACAGGGCATTTTCAAAAAATTCTTTCCATTATCAGGAATTTGGTTTATGAGAAATTAGAACTGTTCGCAGAGGTAGAGCTATAGTATCAGTTGATACAATCAATGACTCTAGGGCATATGTAACAACAATGAAAGCAATGAACATTAACGAAGAGGTTTCTGCGTTACCAAAAAATCTATTTCAGAACCATTACGTACTTGTATTCGATCTCACTTCACTTCAAGATGCTGGAAAAAATATTCGTTATCCTGAACTCAGCGGTGAAATTTTTCAGATAGAAAAGTTTTTTCGACTTCCCGCAAAGAAGCGTGACAGTATTAATTGTTATAGGAGAGAATGTCCACTGTTAAAGTTGATCAGTTCGCAACGGTTGCTCAAAATGTCTGAAGTTTTTTGCGGCACCTTTTTCTTATATTTTTCAAATTTTTATGGGTTTTACATTATTGCTTTTTGAATTGGAACATTTATTGGTTATATATAATTGTCAAATAGTTGCCATTCCCTTCTAATTTTCTGGTACTTTATAAATAACTTTTTTTTCTACCCCACCTCCCATAACAATTCAGTTGAGATATTTCAAAAATCAAACAACGTTTCATTAGAACAGGGTAAAAAGTCCAATGATTGTTGCTTTTGTAGAGAACAAGTTTTTTCATCTTCACTGTACAGTTAGAAATCCGCGTGTTAATGGTAATTGAGAAGTAAAGCAGAGAATAAATTTTATTCCTGGATAACGCATCTCTGAGAAAGATTATTGAACGAACCCAAGAACTCAAATTCCTGTATTTTGGATCCTCTCCTCCAAATTGTATACCAAGTCAACCCTCATTCAGCCTTGCTATCATCAAAACTTCTCCGAGCAGTGAAGCTGGAGAGCATTGGATAATGATTGCTCGATTCAATCGAACTTTTTACTCAGCTGACTCTTTGGCTCGTCCAATCTGTCGTACGCTATTAGAAATCGATAGTCACTTGTGGTGCGTGTTAGCTTAATGTTTTTAGAATTGCGAATCACGCAGCGAAATCTGGACTTAATTGCTTTGTGCTTACTTGCGGCGCTGGTTTGCAAAGAGAGAAGAGCAACTGATATTGAATTGCAAACGTGAAAGTCTAACTCAAGTACTTGTAAGCAAGAATGAACGTGTGATCAGACATGTCTAATCACAAAGCGTGAAACCAAGATAGGATGAAATAAAGTATCTCAAGACACAAAGTATGAACAAGGACGAAATGGAAATGAAGGGCAATTGAAATGAACTAAATAAATACATTGCATGAAATTTTACTGCATCAATTAAATAATTGAAAAGTTAAATGTACACAGGCATCACATACCCCTTGTTGTGAGAGAAGAAAAATTGTACTTAATGAACATATTTTTGTGAATAATAATAGTATTAATATTTACAAAATAATACTTGGTCCACGGTTATATAAATAATAAAAAAATATGTACTGGTTATCATATCTGATAATAGGGTAATACTTAATTATGAGTTCAACACTTTTTTGCAGTTTTATTATTTGGAAGTAAATCACTCAGCCATCTCTAGATTCTCAGCCTCGAAGACTGACATCGACCTCACATCGTCCTCCAAAGTAGGGGTCTGCTGGTCGAATAATGGGTGGACGCGAGAGTCAAAGGTGATACTTCTCCGATAACAGGGGAATTGTTTGTCTCCTCTGGTTGTTGTGTAGCAATATTTTAGAAAGTCTCCACAACTGATGCAGGTGGGCGCTGGAAGTTTTCAACGTCTCCCGCTCGGCGGGGGCGTTTTGGCGGAGCTGTGATTCGTGAGTCCAAAGATGAATTGTCAAAACCGTAGTATGAGGGGCTAAAGTGACTATGGCTATTCCAGGATCTTTTATGGTCGGAGTCGTAGGGCTCACTTTCAAAATGTTGGAGCCTGGGGCCAAGACCTCGTACAGGCCCTCCAGATTCTTTTTCGATCTTCTTTTGCATTGAATCTTGCGGGCCATTTTGAGCTGTACAGCTCTCTCTGTGATCGGGATTGGCCTGCAAGCACCCGAGCGAAGAAATCGAGACTCGCCAACCGCGTTCTCTCTTTCTCTTTCGCTGGCCTCCGGCGTTGCCCGAGTCATTCGGAGCTCCACTTCAATGTCGCTCCTATATACATTGAGCCACTAATCATCCTGTAGAATGGCCTCGGGTGTGACTATGTCTTCATCTAATTAGTGGTTTATAATATTTTCATTTGAGATATCAGATAATTTAGGTTTAGTGGAGATTACGCTCAGCGGGGTGTTAGGTTTTCGGTCAAAGTGTGCTTCGAATGGCGAGATCTTTGTTGTTTTCTGTTTACATATTCGCAATCGATGAATGATAACCTCTATTGCATGCTTAACATGAAATTCGTTATTAGCCGATTTTCATTCTTGGCTCCATGCCAGTCTATTCTTACTCGTTTGAATTAGTCTTTCTACCAAACCAATAGGACGATGGTCGTAAACAGGAGCTTTAATAATTTCAATGATAATATTTAAATGAAGGTCTTTACTTGATTTCCAAAGCAAACATTTTGCTTGATCCACTCGAATGGAAGGTGGATTAACGTGATTTTCGATGTACTTGTCCAAAAAATTTAAAACATTTGATTCGTTAGCTTATTCATATATACATGCAGCGGGATATTTTAGAGAAACGATCTATAGCAGCTAAGAAATAGACTTCACTGCATTTTTTGTCAAAAATTGGTCCTCCAAAATCAAATTGGATCTCATGATTCGGTTCAACGCACGGTATATGAGGTCAAAATTGTTTAGCAGGGATTAGAGTTTTAAAATTCTTACCCATTGCTGTGCAGGGTTTGCACTTCGTTGCTTTGACTATTGATTCGCAGTTCATGTATGGCCACCAGCAGTGCGTGGTCTTGCATATCATCTCCCAGGTACCTGGGTGGCTCGCGTGTATATCATCAATCAGGGCTTCGCGGATGACGTTAATTATAGCGACTTTGTCGTCGATACATACAACCGGAATGACCCTGGAGATCTCTCCGATATGTATGAATATAGGGGTTGAAAGCATTTCATCGGCTTTCATTATTTGTGAGGATGCAATCTCGAACCTCTTTTACAACAGCGTCTTTGCTAGTGAGAGCTGCGATCAACGTTATACTAAGAAACTGATTAACTATATTGCGAATGTAGGGACTTGGGGGCTGGTTGTTGGGGCAGCACTGATATTTGACGACATGGCTGGGGAAGTTGGAGTTGTAATTGTGGTTGGATTCGCGGTGCGAGTAGCGTTTGGCAAAGTTAGGGGCTGATTTGTAGAATGAGATGAACTTGGGGGAGTAGAGGGTGAGATCTCGGGGCGTGGGCAGTCGTTGAAATGAACTCTTGCAATTGGCTTTTTAGAACGCATGTTATTCGTATTTGAAATGATTTAATTAATATCTGAGTTTTTTTTCAAAATGTGAAGGAAGTTTTGAAGAAGATTTATGCAATTACGACGAGAGGTATTTGAGGCAAAAAGCACTGATGCTAATTTTGGGTAGTGAGTTTTAGAAATATTTTTGGAATGAGCCTTATTTGGCGGGAAATTAGGCTTATTGAAATGAGTTTCACGCCTCGCGAACTACTTTTCATTCTGATTTTCGAACGATTGTTCGAATTGAATGGAATTTCACTAGCGAGTGAAGTGTTAAATTGTTTTTGCGACGCGGAGTATGCATATTTTTAATTGCTTAAATTACAGCTTGCAATTGTAAATTGATTTTCCGGCGCAGGGAACAAATAATAATCATGCTTATGTACACGAATAGCCAGTTTGCTAGTTATTTTAACCGCTTTAATTGTAGATTCAAATTTAGTGTGTGATGTGAGGTGCGGGATCATGTGTTTGTATTAATTCGTGTAAATGGGGTGCGGGTTCTTTAAATTTTACGCAGAAAAAAGTTTTAATCTGGCAACGAAGATTTCCTCATCATATTCAGACACTTTTTGCTTTTTGTTTTGTTTATCGTGATATGTAATCCACCAACCCCATTTTTGCACCTGGCAAATGTTCGATACGAAAATAGAAAGTGGGATATTTAGAGAAAAGATCTATAGCAGCTAAAAAATAGACTTCACTGCCCTTTTTGTCGAAAATTGGTCCTCCAAAATCAATTTGGATTTCTTGATTCGGTTCAACGCATGATATATGAGGTCGAAAATGTTTAGCAGGGATCAAAGATATACAATTCTTACTCATTGATGTGCAGGGTTTGCACTCTGTTGCTTTGACTAATGATTCGCGGTTCATGTATGGCCACCAGCAGTGCGTGGTCATGCATATCATCACCCAGGTACCTTGGTGGCTCACGTGTATATCAGAAATCATGGCTTCGCGGAGGACGTTAGGTATAGCGACTTTCTCGTCGACACATACGCAGCCGGAACGAAATTGGAAATCTCTCCAATATTTATGAATACAGGGGTTGAATGCTTTTCCTTGGCTTTCATTATTTGTGAGGATGCAATCTCGAACCTCTTTTACAACAGCGTCTATGCTAGTAAGAACTGCAATCAAAGATTTACTAAAAATCTTATTAACTATCGAATGTAGGTACTTGGGGGCTGGTTGTTAGGGCAGAACTTATATTTGATGACAGGTCTGGGAAAGTTTAAATTGTAAATGTGGTTTGATTCGCTTTACGTGTAGCACGTGGCAAATTTAGGGACTGATTTGTTGCGCGAAATGAACTTGAGGGAGTAGAGGGTGGGTTCGCGGGGCGTGAGGAGTCGGTGAATTGAACTATTGTAATTGGCTTTTTAGAAAGCATGTTATTCGTATTTGAAACGATGTAATTAATATCTGAGTTTTTTTCAAAATGTGAAGGAAGTTTTGAAGAAGATTTATGCAACTTAAAACGAGAGGTATTTGAGGCAAAAAAGACTGATGCTATTTTTGTGTAGTGACTTTAAAAAATATTTTTGGAATGTGCCTTAATTGGCGGGAAATTCTCCTTATTGAATTCAGTTTCGCGCCTCGCGAAATACTTTTCATTCTGATTTTGAAAGATTGTTTAAAATGAATTGCATTTAAGTTGTTTTTGCGACGCGGGGTCTGCATATTTTAGGTTGTTTGAATTACAGCTTGCAATTGTAAATTTCGCGGCGTGGAGGACAAATAAAAATCTTGCTTATGTACATGAGTAGCCAGTGTGCTAGTTATATTAACCGCTTTAATTTTAGATTCAAATTTAGGTGTGATGTGAGAGGCGGGATCATGTGTTTGTATTAATTTGTGTAAATGGGTGTGGGTTCATTAAATTTTAAATTTTATATGTTGACTGATGCAGAAATAAATTTTAGTTTGGCAACTATGAATTCTCATCATATGCAGACACTTTTTTAGCTTTTTGCTTTGGATGTCGTGAGACGTAATCCACCAACCCCATTTCTGTCCCTGGCAAATGTTCGATATGATATTGGAAAGGTAGTAGTCTATGGATCCAGCAAGTTAAACGACTGTTTTATGATTTATTGGAACAATTTTCCTTCAATATGGAAAGAAGGGCGCTGTGATCTGTAATTACTGTAAAGTGTTTACTATACAGGAATTTTGTAAAGTATTCAAACGAACAAATTAAACGGAGAAGTTCTAGTTCATTGACACCATATCGTTCTTCGCACCAATTCAAAAATGAAAATGTAAATGCAATTGGTTTCAAGTGCTGCTCCAAGACCGAGCGGCGTCACATTTTACACGTGTTTCCAGCTGCGTGTTGTGGTGACTATTCTCAGTGGCATTCGCAATACGGTTCTTTATTTCAAAAAAGCACTTTTTATGCACATCAGTCCAGAGAAATTTAGATGATTTGTTCATTAAAGGGCGGAGTGGATGACTAATTTGTGCTAGTTTTGAAATAAACTTACTGATATAGTGTACTGAACCCCGAAAAGAACGGAGTTTCTTTAAAGAATTTGGTGCTTCAAGAGCCCAAATAGTTGAGCTCTTGCTCTCGATGGGTGAAATACCCGATTGTGAATTGTTGTATACAACCTAATCAATCTCTGATTTAGCAAACATGACATTTTGGGAGATTTATCCTAAGATTTTTGTCATCCAACCGATTGAGACAATATAGAACGTAATGTTTATGTTCTTCTTCTGATCTTTTACTTACAATCAAGATGCCATCGGGAAAACAATAGTCATTCTTTAAACCAATAAAAGTATAATTCATTGCTTTTTGAAATTCTGCCGGCATATCTTTTAAACCATAAAAACCAGTTTGAAATCTATAAGTGCCTGTCATGTCGCAGCTAATTATATCAAAACCTCAGTGGTTTGCTGTGTTAGTATCTAAGTTGAATTGACTGTAAGCGTACATTGAGTCTAGTGTAAAGAAATAGGTTGTGTTTTTCGATGCGTGAGCACTAATTTGTTGATAGATTCAATATGCGTATCAATATTAGGCATTTGATATTTGTTTTTGTGAATGGCTTCGTTTATATTTTTTGAAACAAGTGCAAATTTGATTTTCTGGTCTTTTCTTACGGTTACTGCAATGGGGGTAATAAAATACTTATCAGGACAATTAGTGGGCTTTATTATTTCTTTTTCATCTAATAGTTTTTTGAGCTCAGAATTAACTTTATCTTGAAGTTTAATAGGTATGGGTCAACCCTTTTGATGTCTAAGTTAAAAAATTTGTGAAAACTTGGATTAGCCACGTGATTTTTTGATCGTCCGATGCGCAAGATTAAGTAAGGAAAATTTTGTGCAATATGTTCTTTGAATTCTGAGGAAGATGAAATGATGTTCACTTGATTACCTGGGGTTGAAGAGGATTGTGTTATAGATAGGCTTAATTGATCAAACAAATGTCGACCGATTAGAGATTTTAAGCCATCAGCGACGACCGTGAATGTGGACGAATTTGAAGTTCAACCGTTGCAAGTAATTGGAGCCTGTACTTTTCCTCAATGTGAATCGGTTCATTCGAGAATTTCCTGAGTTGCGGGCATACGTTCTCGCGGATCCAGAAAGCGCGTAGGCTGTTTCTCACTGATTGCGACGCGAGAGACCGATTGAGAATACTGCACGAGCTCCCGGAGTCCACGAGGAGCGTATTTGAAATTTTACCAATTTTGATTGTCATGTTTAGAGGTTCTATTTTCGCAATGTCGTTTGGATAAGGGCGACCTAATATCCTCCCCACTGCTGTAGCCAGATTCATATAGTTTAGCCCGCTGAAGGAAATTCACCGAATTGTCAAGATCCGGTTCTTTATCTACTGTATTCAGGGTTCTTTTCTTTGGAATTTTGGGCTTCACATTTTTTTTGCTTTCGGTAGACTTTGGCAAATGTTCATTAACCCGCAGTTGTTACACGTCTTGCTTTTAGCAATGCAATTATCTCAATGGTTCGGGAGCCGGTTTCCGCCGCAATGTGAAAATTACAGGGATGGGCGATTGGCATGTTTTCGGGAATTGTTTGAGAATAACCAATTTGATGATCGTTAGTTACTTGGAAAATGAATTGCATTCACGCTGGTCGGGATGAGGGTCTTGTTGTGTTGTTGAATTTGATGCTGGTTTCACATCCCCAGCTCCATAATAATAGCCAATTCCACTGGCTGTCGCGGCTCTACTGTTTGTTTAAGGAGTTCTGAAAATTGGCGATGAATACATCACGTATTAGGGTTTCCTCCTTATTTCCAAAATCGCAATTTTCAGCTAATTCTTTTAGCTTTTCGTGGAATTGCTCAACAGTCTCACCTAGAAATTGTTTCGATATCAAGAAGACGTGGCGATCGAAGGTGATATTCCTAGGTCGTATGAACGCAGCCTTTACAATCTTCCAAAATTCCGCAGTTGACAATGTATCGACCATTAAATGCTGGTCTTTGCAGTTCAGGATCCGTCGTCTTTACACCCCGATTCTCAAGTAGAGAAATGAGACCGCTTTTTGATCACGTTTGGCCATGGTTCATCTTCGCACATTATACCGATTTCAATCATTCTTGGACACTTGTTCTGCCCATTCATTTTTTGCTGAGCATTGCGGGCTTTTCTTTCTCTCTCAGATTGTGCCGACGAACCAACTATCGTCTCCGCATATATAACTTCAAACGGGAGGTCCACTATCTCAGGTTTTGGTCCGAGTAAAGTGTTGGTAATGATATTATACTTTGCGAGTAGTGCCAGTTTGTATTTTACTTTCCTTTTTTCCCAACGAAGGGGAGGTTCGGGTGTCGGCTTGTCCCAAAATACATCTATCTCGAGCGGTGTACGCTTGTTTGCTGGCTGCGCAATATCATACGCTATTAGAATTCGATAGTCAATTGCGATGCCTGTTAGCTTAATACTTTTAGAACTGCGATTCGCGGAGCGAAATCTGGACTTAATTCTTTTGTGCTTACTTGCGGTGCGAGTTTGCAAAGAGAGAAGAACAACTGATATCGAATTGCAAAAGTGGAAGTCTAACTCAATTGTTTGTAAGCAAGCTTGAACGTGTGATCACACACGTCTGATCACGAAGCAGGAAACCAAGATAGGATGAAATAAGTTAACTCGAGACACAAAGTATGAACAAGGATGAAATGGAAATGAAGGTAAAAAAAATGAACTAATTAATTAAAACGTAAAACATTTTATTGCGTCAAATAAATGTAATGTTAAATGTACACAGGTATCACACAATCACACAGTACAAGTTTTTGAATAGAAAATATCAGAAAATGATACAAAGTCCAATTCAGGAAGCAGATAGTTTGTGTTTTTTAAACAATTTTTGCAGCATTTCAGCTTTTTATTTTTTTTCAAGCAAACCTTAAAAATGTTCATGATGTTCATGTTTTCAACGTTATTAGTTATTATATGTGAATTAAATAAAATTAAAATAATATCAGTCGAAATCTAATAAAAAAGACAGAAATTTTTTCATAAATTTCTAAGTTCTTCATTAGTTAATTAAATTTTTGGTGTCGACTTTATTAACCACTCGGCTATATGTACTTTGCAACTCTTTCATTTTGTACTGTTGTCATGTAAACTTTTGATTAATTTTGTGTTTGAATGTGCCTAATTTATTCTGTGTCTGTTTTTTTGTACTTTTTAATTCCTTTTTTCTTTTATTTGTCATTTTTCCAAGTTATGAGTGCTTAAAAGTCCATTAGTACTGTGACAATGTCAGATTAGGAAGAGGTAGTTTCCATCTATCGAGCTCTGGGTTAAAAGCCCAGCCCGCTACTACACCCTTTCTCAATACATGGGGTCTACACCCGCCCCGTGGACTGCCCCTCACTCTATTACTACTCTCCCCAACCAGAAAAACGCACCAGGAAGCCCCCAAAATTTTGTCACAATATGAATTTACTTATAAAATATTAAAATAAATGTTAAAATTGAACTCTGGAAACTTTTTTTGACATTTATCTAAGGACGCTATTCCAAAACAATTTATTCTCAGGTGACAGTGGGAAAAATACTTTCGGTCATTGACTTACCGTATAAAAACGAAACAATAAAGATAGTCGGCAGTTTGCCGGAAATTATTGTCCATGTGTGCCCTGGCTATTCTTCGACTCTCGCTCCTTTTTCGGATTTAAAAAGAGAAAAAAAGAAGAAAGGGTACAACCTTAGGTTCAAAGTGTCAAAAAGTCTTCCTAATTGAAATTATGTTTTAGTTATAGTTATGTTGCACAGTAATAATTATTTCAGCATCGTTCTTTGAGGCTAATGAGATTTTTAGCAACAGCAGTTAACATTCAATCGATTGAACTTTGATAACCTACTGCAGTATGCCGTAATCCCCCATTTGTGGTTCATGCCATTTCTTTTGATTTTGCGCTTTTGACCTTGGTTGTAATCACAACCTTGCATATAATTGCTTAATGCATTCTTAACCCAATTACGCTGCAACAGTGAGTAAAATAAGTTAGAAGTCAAATGGAAAAACTGAGGTCAGGTCCAAAACCAGAAACCAGAACTTAATTAAACTTTGCACGGAGACAATAAAATGAAAGAAAAAGTTTTCAAAAGTGTTTACAATAACATCTACAAGTTGCGCCATCTAAGATTGAGTTCCCGAGCGCTAT
The DNA here is from genome assembly GCF_964194025.1 of Convolutriloba macropyga. Lineage (NCBI taxonomy): Eukaryota > Metazoa > Xenacoelomorpha > Acoela > Convolutidae > Convolutriloba > Convolutriloba macropyga. The sequence goes on from NC_134482.1 coordinate 9,844,597, forward strand.
TGACATATAATCTGTTCAATCACAGACCAGTGGCACGAAACACAACAAACCTATACTTAACAGAAATTAAACATGGACCGACAAAAACCAAAGAAATATACAAAAAGGTTTCCTTAATTTCAGCAAAGACTAGCCTATCGACATCCAAACACAAAAAAATCTTAGATTGAACTATTGAAAAACATTATTAAAGCTGTCAAAAAACTTTTTAAAAAAAGAGACAAAATTAGCTCGAAGTTGTAGTTAGATTGCGATGTTTACGTTATGCTGAAAATTGTCAAAAGACTGCTAATTGTAAATTAGTAGTCAATTTTAATGCGAAAAGAAAGTTGGCTAATAAGAACAGAAAAAGTCAGAGTTAAAAAAAATTTAAACCTACATCAAAAGGTCAGCACATTTTGGAAAACTTCACACAAAACAAAATCTCTGAAAATTACGATTGAAAAGAGTGCTTTTTAAAATCAGTATATTGTTGCAGAATAAAAAAAGCGCAAAATCACTACTCTTTGATATTCGGGAAATTCTAAATTTTTGCATTTGCAAGAGTGATCTTCAAGTCCTTTTATACAATATCTGGGTCCAATAGGAACAGATCAACATAACTTTTCTTCAAAACAAAAAAAATAGTTATAATTTCAAATTAGCTTTGTTGCAACTAAAAAACAAAGCTGAGACTTATGCATAGTGCAATTGCTCTCAAAAGACGTATAAAAAACAATCAGAAAACCTCAATTCACCTTAACACCTCCATTTTTTTTTACAAATTTTGTTTTCTTGGTAGCCATTTTCAGAGCAAAATAAATCACGTAAGACCAAAAATTGGTTCATTAAAATGAATAATGAATAAAGACAACGGTCAAAAGTAAAGTTAGGCTCGCAATTAAGTCACAAAATTGCATATGAATAGAAGGTCAAAAGTGTACTCAAAAACAGCGAAACCTCGCAGGTTAAAAAGCTTTTTTGACAATATAAGAACTATAGCGGGCCAACTTCTGAGCTAACTCTTGATGACTTAAAAACTGCAATTTAAAATGAACAATTTTGCATTTGGGAAGTCATTTACAAAAACCCAATCGAAAAGTAATTAATTAATCGGAACTAAAATTGTTGCAACTGATTAAAAAAATCGCTATCGAGAAGCAAAGCTTGTTCAGACACTTGAATAGCGAAAACTTTGAACCCAAAAACCATTAAGTTTTCGCTCCATTTCCTGCCTTTAGTGACCAAAATTACGCCATCTCAGCTTCAAATTCATGGATAATTATAGACTTTTCTACAATCATTAGATATGGCTGGTTCCATTTCATAACGCAAATGCATTGACGAGAAATGTTTCACAAGAAAAATGAAAACAAGTCAAAAATGGAGAAGTTAAATAAAAATTGCTAATTAGACTAATCCGACGCCCACAGTACGTTATATACATGAGGTTAGAAACAGAAAGGGACGAGCAGCTGTTGACATAAAAAACCTAGTATTAAAAAACTATTGAAACGCTAAAAATCTTTAAAAAACAAAGATCGACAGAAAACACAGTATTTTGAGAAAAAGGTAATGAAAAGCTGGTAACGAGACTCAATTTAATCTTCTTCAACTCACAAAGGTATTTCAGGAAAACTCCGTTATATTCCAAACAAAATCTGCTTAAAATATCAAATCTTTAGTTCACTGATTGTTCTGGTAAGACATCGCAAACAGGAAACGTTCCCGTTTGAAATTGGCGGGAGACTACACTCCACGACTAAAAGAATTTCCAAAAAAAATGATACGAACCTGTTTTATTTTACCAATTTTCTTCACTATAATCAAAGGAAAACACATTTCAACACGCAAGCTTTCTGTAAACTGCAATAACTAGATAAAAAGTTTTTTTATACAATACGCGATGAAGACAACAATTCAATCAACAACAACACATAAACAATTCAATATAAATTGTATCGCAGGCTTTAGAGTTTAATTTAAAATAGAAAGCAAGCATTTAATCCAACATAAATAACCATTTAAAATTTTTGGAAGAGAACTTAAGTAAATTCAACACGAAATATAACTGACAGACTGCCGGAATTGCTGTGAAAAAGACTTGCATGACGCATAATATAGATAGAAACAGTTTAAAGCAAAGTGGCGGAAAAATGTTACATACCAACCCCTATGTGGGAAAATTTTTGCAGAAAATAATTACTGCTGTAGACAGATATCACAAATAGCAGAACAAAATTTCAATAGTAACTCCAACAGGATGTTAGCTGCTTCTTGTCAAATTAAATCAAATGCAAACAAAGAAATTGAAAAACAACTTTTAAACAATTTAGATAAAACTTTGACAAAAAGGTGCCAATTACTAGAATGTGATGATTTCCGCCAAACTAAAAAACTTAGCAAAAAAGCTTATTAAAAATTTTGAAAGTCGGAAATCAACAGACAACATTTTTTGTAACCAATCAATGTCAATTTATCAATAAACCATCCTCCTGTCGAATTAAATGTAAAAGAACCAGAATTTAAAGATTTGAAGCGAATAAATAATTAGCAATAATTTTGTTGAAATCAAAATTGCTCAGTTTTAAATTAATTTAGAGGCATTTAACGTTAAAAATTTGAATGACCAGAGACCTAAAAATTAAATCCCTGACGACAAAAGAGAAAACCGTGTTCTATTAAATCAAACCGAAATACAAAAAACAGAAGCCGACTAATGTCGGATCGATTGCTCTCGATCGACAGGCAGGGCAGTTTAATTTTGAGGTGCTGTAAGCTTGGAATCGTTTTAATGGGCGCGAAAAAATTAAACCACGGGGGTTCCAACTGCTACTCACCAGCTAAACACATTTGACTTCTTTTCGCTAATCATGGCTTTTACCAACAAACTTTATTTCAGAACGAGAGCAACTAAGGTCACTCGAAAATGACAAACTAAGGTGTGAAAACGTCACTCAAGAAGTCACAAAATGTTCTAGAACAAAAAAGAAAAATCAAAAACTGTCAAGGTGGCAGCTTTGCAATAAAGAAGACCAACATGTTTAAAATCATTTCCTCAAATTTCATTTTAGAGCTATTAAAATTTGTATAGAAGACAAAATACAAAAAAAATACATCAATGTTTGTACATTATTGATGCAGAAAACATCAGGTCCAAAATAGCCAATCAATGCATGATTAATCAAAACATGTTTACTAATGACAAAAAATCTAAAGGTCCAAAAATAGATACTATTGACAAAATGCTGAAAATTAACGAAATTTGTGAAAAATGAGCCATTTTTGCACTTGAAACGCATTATGTGACTTCCAAAAACACTGCATTAACAACTCCAAGGAGTTAAATAATGATGCAGCTGCAATGAAAAAAAACTTGGCAGACTGCCGGAAAATAGCAGCCACTGATTCCCAAAACCTCGATTAAGTTTGACTGAACAATTAATCGATGTGTACTCAAACTTTTTTAAAGTGCGAACTAATCTGATTTCATTTCGCCGTTAGGCTCACTCTTGCTTCTTGTTCAGAAGATGCCACAGCTAGTATCAAAACCAATAAGAATAAGAGATGGTAACTAAGACTCATGGGATCAAAATTCAAGTAGCGAGCATCTAATATTGGACTTTAAGGGTTTATCCCGATTCTAAATTTGATTTCATTTTGATACTTATTCGGTTTATTCTAATTTTTTTTTGCTGAGCAATTGTTGGTTAAAAAGATTGAGCATAATGACCGAAGAATGAAACTAGTCAAGAGAAGTCCGAAACATTTAACACAAAATGTCAAAAAGCGGCAAAATGAGGTAAAGCGAAACAAATTTTTGATCCGCGTAAAAAATGTATAGCAGGACAGTGCCAGAAATAAAATTCAAAGAATTGATTGAAACACTAAAAACGACTGTACCTGACCAGCGGACCAATTGAACAAAGCCGGGCAAACAGATAAAAAGCAGTATCTCAAATTGAGAGAAATTCTGAAACAATAGCATTCAAAGTGTATATACGTTTAGGATCAGCGGGTTGAAAGCCAAGGAGTAAATCGAGGTTCGCTAAGGTTTCTGGAGATGACAATTTCAACACAGAAATTGAAGTTCATGCATAGGCACAGCACCAAGCTCAAAAGATCTCAAAACATTTGTGACTACATGAGCTCAGAAAGTGAAAAAACAAACACAAAACCTCAAAATGAAAATTAAAAATTATCGTAAATTTGGCTACTTGATCATAATTGAAACATTTTTTCCTGCTAAAATCTGTGAGGCAATAAAGGTGCATTCTAGCGCAGATCTTGTTGCACATACGAGGCAAACAAAGTCAAGAATGATGAAAACTATAATTTGTAAAAATTAAGCCAAAACGACATAAATTTGCTCGAAGTGTTGGAGTCTAACATACACAAAACTATAAGTTGATTCATTAAATTATAAAAATTAGGCAACTTTTTTTGAAAAACAAATTTTTGAAAAGTCTTCAAAATTCATGAAACAATTATCTTAAAATAATATTGTTGTCAATGAAACTAATCAGAATTTTTTTCTCTTGCTCGTAAAAACCTCATTGCTCCCTGATTATTAAAAAAAATAAAAATGATATAAAATTGAAGTACCTATAACTTTAAAGATTTAAACATAATTTGGCTCTCAAATCTGTCCAGTGAAAATAGAGTCATGCTCATAAAACCGTCTTAAGCTCCTGTGGATAAATTTTTCTAAAAGTGACAAAAAAAATAGGAATAACTTGATTAAAAAATCAATATCTTTTTGAAAATACGCTCAGCATTTGGACATTAAAATAATTAAACTGTTTTTTGGTTTCTAGACATTGTCTAGTAATTCAACTTTCATCTTCATGCTCTAAACAAATTTCGTTAGCGCTAAAGAACAAAACAGGCAAAAAAGATAATTTTTGAAAACAATTGACAAAAATTACAATTTTCTTTAAATGCCGCTAAAGTTCCTCATAATGATAATTTCAGAACCATCCTTTTGTCTCTAGCACCCCCCCCCCCAGTAATCCATATTCAAACTCATTGATCCCTAAGTTTCATTGATCCCTAATGTTTCATTGATCTCTAAGAAAAAAACACGAGAAACTGAAAAACATTTTAAAAAATTGCAAAAATTTTTAGCATTTTGGGTGTTTAGGTTTCCATGGGTTACCAAAAAAACAGAGCACCTAAAAATAGTTTCTGGAGATGACAATTTCAACACAGAAACTGAAGTTCATGCATAGGCACAGCACCAAGCTCAAAAGAGCTCAAAACATTCGTGACTACCTGAGCTCAGAAAGTGAAAAAACATTCACAAAACCTCAAAATGAAAATTAAAAATTATCGTAAATTTGGCTAATTGATTATAATTGAAACATTTTTTCCTGCTAAAATCTGTGAGGCAATAAAGGTGCATTCTAGCACAGATCTTGTTGCACATACGAGGCAAACAAAGTCAAGAATGATGAAAACTATAATTTGTAAAAATTAAGCCAAAACGACATAAATTTGCTCGAAGTGTTGGAGTCTAACATACACAAAACTATAAGTTGATTCATTAAATTATAAAAATTAGGCAACTTTTTTTGAAAAGTCAACTTTTTTTGAAAAGCAAATTTTTGAAAAGTCTTCAAAATTCATGAAACAATTATCTTAAAATAATATTGTTGTCAATGAAACTAATCAGAATTTTTTTCTCTTGCTCGTAAAAACCTCATTGCTCCCTGATTATTAAAAAAAATGAAAATGATATAAAATTGAAGTACCTATAACTTTAAAGATTTAAACATAATTTGGCTCTCAAATCTGTCCAGTGAAAATAGAGTCATGCTCATAAAACCGTCTTAAGCTCCTGTGGATAAATTTTTCTAAAAGTGACAAAAAAATAGGAATAAATTGATTAAAAAATCAGTATCTTTTTGAAAATACGCTCAGCATTTGGACATTAAAATAATTAAACTGTTTTTTGGTTTCTAGACATTGTCTAGTAATTCAACTTTCATCTTCATGCTCTAAGCAAATTTCGTTAGCGCTAAAGAACAAAACAGGCAAAAAAGATAATTTTTGAAAACAATTGACAAAAATTACAATTTTCTTTAAATGCCGCTAAAGTTCCTCATAATGATAATTTCAAAACCATCCTTTTGTCTCTAGCACCCCCCCCCAGTAATCCATATTCAAACTCATTGATCCCTAAGTTTCATTGATCCCTAATGTTTCATTGATCTCTAAGAAAAAAACACGAGAAACTGAAAAACATTTTAAAAAATTGCAAAAATTTTTAGCATTTTGGGTGTTTAAGTTTCCATGGGTTACCAAAAAAACAGAGCACCTAAAAATAGTTTCTGGAGATGACAATTTCAACACAGAAACTGAAGTTCATGCATAGGCACAGCACCAAGCTCAAAAGAGCTCAAAACATTTGTGACTACCTGAGCTCAGAAAGTGAAAAAACATTCACAAAACCTCAAAATGAAAATTAAAAATTATCGTAAATTTGGCTAATTGATTATAATTGAAACATTTTTTCCTGCTAAAATCTGTGAGGCAATAAAGGTGCATTCTAGCACAGATCTTGTTGCACATACGAGGCAAACAAAGTCAAGAATGATGAAAACTATAATTTGTAAAAATTAAGCCAAAACGACATAAATTTGCTCGAAGTGTTGGAGTCTAACATACACAAAACTATAAGTTGATTCATTAAATTATAAAAATTAGGCAACTTTTTTTGAAAAGTCAACTTTTTTTGAAAAGCAAATTTTTGAAAAGTCTTCAAAATTCATGAAACAATTATCTTAAAATAATATTGTTGTCAATGAAACTAATCAGAATTTTTTTCTCTTGCTCGTAAAAACCTCATTGCTCCCTGATTATTAAAAAAAATGAAAATGATATAAAATTGAAGTACCTATAACTTTAAAGATTTAAACATAATTTGGCTCTCAAATCTGTCCAGTGAAAATAGAGTCATGCTCATAAAACCGTCTTAAGCTCCTGTGGATAAATTTTTCTAAAAGTGACAAAAAAATAGGAATAAATTGATTAAAAAATCAATATCTTTTTGAAAATACGCTCAGCATTTGGACATTAAAATAATTAAACTGTTTTTTGGTTTCTAGACATTGTCTAGTAATTCAACTTTCATCTTCATGCTCTAAGCAAATTTCGTTAGCGCTAAAGAACAAAAGAGGCAAAAAAGATAATTTTTGAAAACAATTGACAAAAATTACAATTTTCTTTAAATGCCGCTAAAGTTCCTCATAATGATAATTTCAAAACCATCCTTTTGTCTCTAGCACCCCCCCCCCCCTCCAGTAATCCATATTCAAACTCATTGATCCCTAAGTTTCATTGATCCCTAATGTTTCATTGATCTCTAAGAAAAAAACACGAGAAACTGAAAAACATTTTAAAAAATTGCAAAAATTTTTAGCATTTTGGGTGTTTAAGTTTCCATGGGTTACCAAAAAAACAGAGCACCTAAAAATAGTTTCTGGAGATGACAATTTCAACACAGAAACTGAAGTTCATGCATAGGCACAGCACCAAGCTCAAAAGAGCTTAAAACATTTGTGACTACCTGAGCTCAGAAAGTGAAAAAACATTCACAAAACCTTAAAATGAAAGTTAAAAATTATCGTAAATTTAGCTAATTGATCGTAATTGAAACATTTTATCCTGCTAAAATCTGTGAGGCATTTAACGTGCATCCTAGCACAGATCTTGTTGCACATAAGAGGCAAACAGAGTCAAGAATGATGAAAACTATAATTTGTAAAAATTAAGCCAAAACGACATAAATTTGCTCGAAGTGTTGGAGTCTAACATACACAAAACTATGAGTTGATTCATTAAATTATAAAAATTAGGCAACTTTTTTGAAAAGTCAACTTTTTTTGAAAAGCAAATTTTTGAGAAGTCTTCAAAATTTATGAAACAATTATCTTTAAAAAATTTTGTTGTCAATGAAACTAATCAGAACTTTTTTCTCTTGCTCTTAAAAATTTCCTTGCTCCCTGATGAATAAAAAAAGGAAAATGATATAAAATATAAGTACCTATAACTTTAAAGATTTAAACATATTTTGGCTCTCAAATCTGTCCAGTGAAAATAGGGTCATGCTCATAAAAATGTCTCTAAAAGTGACAAAAAAAATTGAATAACTTGATTAAAAAAATCAATATCTTTTTGAAAAGACGCTCAGCATTTGGACATTAAAATAATTAAACTGTTTTTTTGTTTCTAGACATTGTCTAGTAATTCCACTTTCATCTTCATGCTCTAAATATATTTCGTTAGCGCTAAAGAACAAAACAGGCAATAAAGATAATTTTCGAATATAATTGACAAAAAAGTTCCTCATAATGATAATTTCAGAGCCATCCTTTTGTCTCTAGCAACCCTCCAGTAATCCATATTCAAACTCAAAAAATGTTTCATTGATCCCAAAGAAAAAAAACTCAAAGAAGAAAAACTGAAAAACATGAGAAAAAAATGCAAAAAATTTTTTTATCATTTTCAAAGCAAAGGATTCATGAAATTTGGAAAAATTTATTGTGATTCGAATCTTAAAGAATTTAAAAGGATCCAGAACCATAAAAAATTGAACCATTCTGCTCTCAAAAATTACAAAAAGTGACCTTCTCACCTTGAGTTTAGGTCTTCCCAGCACGCTGAGCACTCTCAGCACTTGAAAAAACAATCAAGCCAGCATTATTACCAACAGGCCCTACCCTCCTTATCTCGTTTGGAATGAAAAAATCATTGAAAAAATATATCAAGTAACCTCCCAAAAAATAGCAGGACAGGACATGAAATACCATCCAAAGAATTGAATGGAAACCTTGGAAACTCTTAATTGACCAAAAAAAGAAATGGATAGCACAAGTTAAAACAATTTTCAAGTACTTGCAGAAAAATCAAAACCGTATTTGTATCCTAAATATTCTGGTAACGAGAACCGTTGATTTACAAAAAACCAAAGAAAAAAACAAGGAGACAATTTGCAATTTCACAGATTGTTTCTGGACACCAATGACCATCTTTTTGGTTTTTTTCTCACAAAATTTGTTCCGCTTCAGAGAACACAGCAGCAAGATAAGCTACTGATCAACTGGCAGCTTTCACTCAAAAAAAACCGCGCTTAAAATTGCAGTCACAGAACCAAATCGAAAAAATTTTGTTCAAATTTTGAAAATAAATAAGACCGTTTAACCAAAACCGCAATATCTTACCGAAAAGTACAAAATGGAAAACTTTCAGGCTACCAGGGAAAATTTGGGTCTTATTGGAGCCAAACGGGGGGCAAATACTACTCCAAATACAGAAAAAAATATCAAAACTGAGGAAAGTGATAATTTCTTGAAAAATACTTTCAAAATTTCTTGTAATGCTAACATGTTTTCCTTAATTTCGTTTAAATTTTTAATAGTGTCGCTGCTCCTCTGAACTAAAAAAATCATATGTCAGAAAATAAGAAAAAATTATTAAATAGTTGCCAAAATTTGGGTTATTTATATCCCCAATAATTCACCGTGGTCAATAAAATTTATACTTGGTACCAATTGAAGCCTGAAAACAGTTTTATTGATCACTAAAAGTAAATATAAACTGACAAATGATTAAAAATTTGAACAATTATCAAAAAAATTAGCAAAATTTAAATGAAAGTTGCAAAAAATAAGGATATCCAGATGGTCAAAACCATTTCCGAGTAGTTTAAAACATTCATTTAACCAGTCAAACCTCGAAACCCCTATAAAACTGAACACAATTGAAAAACTTTTTGGCAAACAAATTGCAAAAAAGCGAAGAAATCTTTTATTAAATTTTTTGTGTTAAAGTTGGCACAAATGACAAAAAGAAACCAAAACAACAGCATTAAAAGACACTTCGCGTGGCATAATAGAAAAAAAAACAAGAACCAATTTTAAAATTATAATTCGCAGATTGTTGTCAATTAAACTATTCAAAATTTTGTGGTGTTGCTCATAAAAATCTCATTGCTCCCTGATGATTCGGTCCCTGCGGATATAACCTCTAAAAGTGACAAAAAGTTTTTGAATAACTTGATAAAAATTCCAAATCTTTTTGAAAAGAGGCTACATTTTTGGACGTCAAAACAATTAAATTGATTTTTTCTCCCTAGACATTATGTAGTAAACCATCTTTCGTCTTCATGCGCTAAACAATAAAACAGGAAAGAAAGATAGTTTTTTTCAAAATAATTGACAAAAATTGCAATTTTTTTGAAATGAAAAACTGAAAAACATGAGAAAAAATGCAAAAACTTTTTTTATCATTTTCAAAGCAAAGAATTCAGGAATTTTGGAAAAATTTATTGTGATACGAATCTTAAAAGAATTTAAAAGGGTCAAAAACCATAAAAAATTGAACCATTCTGCACTCAAAAATTACAAAAAGTGACCTTCTCACCTTGAGTTTAGGTCTTCCCAGCACGCTGAGCACTCTCAGCACTTGAAAAAACAATCAAGCCAGCATTATTACCAACAGGCCCTACCCTCCTTATCTCGTTTGGAATGAAAAAATCATTGAAAAAATATATCAAGTAATATCCCAAAAAATAGCAGGACAGGGCATGAAATACAATCCAAAGAATTGAATGGAAACCTTGGAAACTCTTAGTTGACCAAAAGAAGAAATGGATAGCACAAGCTAAAACAAATTTCAAGTACTTGCAGAAAAATCAAAACCGTATTTGTATCCTAAATATTCTGGTAACGAGAACCGTTGATTTACAAAAAACCGAAGAAAAAACAAAGAGACAATTTGCAATTTCACAGATAGGTTTTGGACACCAATGACCATCATTTTGGTTTGTTTCAATGACTAATCGAAATTGGCATAATGTGTGGAGACAAGCCATGATCGAAAAACAGTCTCTTTTCTCTACTTCAGTGTCAAGGTGGATGGACGTCAGATCCTGAAATGCAAAAACGCGCATATAATGATCGATACACTGTCCGATGCAGAATTTTGGAAAAGTGTGGAGGCTGCTTTCATACAATCTCAAAACATCATTTTTGATCGCCACGCATCTTGATAACAAAACAACTTCAAAGTGAGACTGTCAAGCATTTATACGGTAAGCTAAAAGAAATAGCGGACAATTGCTATTTTGAAAATAAGGGGGAAACACTAATACGTGATGTTTTCATCACTATTTTGATTGAACGTGAGATCCAAAAAGAACTACTTAAACAAACGGTAGAACCGCGTCAGGCGCTATACCTGGCCATTAACATGGAACTCGGGATGCGAAACCAACATCAGATTCAACAACACAATAGTACTGTCATCCCCGCCGGCGTCAAAGCAATTTAATTTCTCAACAACCCCCGATCAACAAATTGGTCGTTTTCGAACATTTTTCAGAAACCGAACAATCGCTCCTCACTATATTGTTTAAATTGCGGTTGGAACTGGCTCCCAAATCATCGAGATAAATAAATCGCGAAAGGTAAAACTTGCAATAATTGCAGACTAATGAACCACTTCGCCAAGGTTTGTTGAAAACAAAAGAACGCGAAACTCCAAAACACATAGAAAAAAGACCATGAATACTGTGGATGAAGCGCGGCACCCGGAAAATTCGGCGAATTTTCTTCAGTCGGTCAAATTCTACGGATCCGACTACAGCAGCGGGTTGGACGATACGGTTGCTCTCAACGAGAATGGCAAAGCAAAGATAGAACCTCTCAACATGCTCATCAAAATTGGCAATTTCTCTACTACATTACTCGTGAACTCCGGGAGCGCATGTAGTATTCTCAATCGATCACTCGTGTCGCAAGTGGTAAAAGCACTCTACACGCCTTCTGGATCCACGAGAAAGTCAGCCCACAACTCAAGAAATTCTCCAATGAACCAATACACATTAAAGGAAAAATACAATCCGCAAATACGAGCAACGGCTGGACCTCAGCCACTTTGACTGTCGTTGTGGACGGTCATAAATCTCTGATTGGCAGAGCCCTGTTTGATCAATTAGTTCTAGTTGTGACACAATCTTCATCACATAAAGGTGATCTTGTCAACAAAATTTCCTCGTCTTCAGTATACAAAGAACATATCGCAAAAAACTTTCCTAATCTAATCTCACGCATTGGAAGATACTAAAATCACGTGGCTATCACATAGCACAATCGGGCATTTCACAATCACATTTCACAACTAAGAGTTGATGGATGGAAACCGATTGCGTTTACATCCCGATTCTTAAACTAATGTGGGGAACGCTATAGCGTCAAGGAACTCAAACTTCTCGGGGTAGTTTGGTCTACCGAATATTTTAAAAGTAATTTGCATGGCAAACAGTTCACAGTGATTACAGGTCACAGGGACCTTCTTTCCATTTTGAAGGAAAACCTGTCCAATAAATCGTATAACAGTCGCTTAACTCGCTGGATTGGTCGCCTACTTCCATTTCAATTTGATATTGAAACTTTGCCACGGGCAGAAATGGGATTACTGGATTATATTTCACGAGACCCGAATCAAAAAGCTAAAAAAGTGTCTGCATATGATGTTACACAATCTAATGCAAGCACATGTCTTCGCACCACAAATCACACCTAAAATAGAATCGACATCGAAAGCGATTGATTTATTTTGCACACACGCTGCCCGCGTGCATTAGCATGATTATGATTTATACCCTGCGCCGCGAAATCAAGCCCCAATTAAGAACTGTAATTTAAACAATTTAAACTATGCATACCCCGCGTCGCAAATATCACTTAACACTTCATTCGTTAAGCGAAATTCAGTTCAACTTAATCAACCCTTCCAAAATCAGAATGAAAAACTTTTCGCGAAGCTGGATACTTATTCCAATAAGCCTAATTTCCCGCCAATTAGGAGACATTCCAAAAATATTTCACTAAAAGTCACTACCCAAAAATAGAATCAGTGCTCTTTGCCCAAAATCACTCTCGAGTCAAGTTGCATAAAACAGCATCAAGTTTTATATCTTATACTCGGAACTACTTGATAATATTCATATCATTTCAAATAAAGATAACTTGCCTTCAAAAAAAGCCTATTACAAGAGTTCTATTCACTGACGCCTTGCGCCCGCGAATCCACCATCTTCTTCCCGAAGCTCAAACCGCACCACAAATCAGCCCCTAAATTCTTCAAGTGCTACTCGCACAGCGAAAACCTCATCAACTCAAGCCCCAACTTCACCAGCACCGTCATCAAATATCAGTACTCCCCTCACACTTAGTCTCCAAATTCGTACTTTTGACAACATAGTAAATAAGGTCGTTATCAAATCACCGTTTGCAGATTTTACTAGCAAAGACGCCGTTGTAAAAGAGGTGCGCGATTGCGTACTCACCAACCACGAAAGTCGCCTAAAAGATCTCAACCCTTATATTCGATCATATTGGAGAGACCCCACGTCCGCGAAGCTCTAATTGACGATATACACGTAAGCCACTGAGGTACCTGGGGAATTATTTTCATTACCACGCAGTGCTGGTGGCCGTACATGAAACGTAAACTTATAGTCAAAGAGACGGAGTGCAAACCTTGCACAGCAATCCGTAAAGACCCTAAGTCTGTAACTCCTGCTAAACAATTTCGACCTCTTGTACCAAGCGTTGAACCGAATCAAGAAATTCAAATTGATTTTGGAGGTCCTATTTTTAATGAAAAGGGTAACGAGGTATATTTCTTAGCTGCTATCGATCGCTTTTCTAAATATCCCACTGCATGTTTTTATGAAAAAGCTAATGGACAAAATGTTTTAAAAATTTGTGGACATGTACATTGAAAATCAATCACAGAATCCCAAAACGATTAAGAGTAAAAATGGCATGTATCAAAGAAAAAAAATCGGCTAATAGCGCTTTTCATGTAAAGTACGCATTAAATATTATTATTCACCAATTGCGGATATGTGAGTAGAAAACAACAAAGATCTCGCCCCTCGAAGCACACTTTAGCCGAAAACCTAACACTCCGCTGAGCGTAATCTCCACTAAACATAAATTGTCTAACCTCTCATATGAAAATATTGTAAGCCACAATTTAGATGAAGACACAGTCACGCCAGAAGAAACTCTACCGGACAATAAGTGGATAAATGGCTGCAAGTGCGACATAGAGTTAGAATTAGGAATGAATTGGGCTACGCGGGAGGCCCATGGAAGAGAAAGAGAGATCACGGACGGCGAGTCTAGCTTTCTTCGTTCAGGTTCATATCGGCCAATCCCGCTCACGGAACGAGCTGTACAGCTCAAATGGGCCCAAAATATTCACGTCAAACGACGCTCGAGGAAGAATCTGGAGGGCCTATACAATGTTCTTGCTCCAGGCTTCAGTATTTTAAAAGTAAGCCCTACAACTTGACTCAAAAACTACAAAAAATGACCTTGTCACCTTGAGTTTACGTCGTCCCAGCACGCTGAGCACTCTAAGCACTTGAAAAAAAAAATCAAGCCAGCAATATTACCAATATGCCCTACCCTGCTTATCTCGTTTCAGATGAAAAAATCCTGATTAAAATATATTAAAACATCTTCCAAAAAATAGCAGGACAGGACATGAAATACCATCCAAAGAAATGAATGGAAACCTTAGAAACTCTTAATCGACCGAAAGAAGAAAAGGACAGCACAAGTTAAAAAAAATTGAAGAACTTGAAAAAAAATCAAAACCGTATCTGTATCATAGATATTCTGGTAACGAGAACCGCTGATTTACAAGAAACTGAAGAAAAAATAAAGCGACAAGTTGCAATTTCAAAGACTTCAATTTCAATTTCTCCTGCTAAACAATTTCGACCTCTTGTACCATGCGTTGAACCGAATCAAGAAATTCAAATTGGTTTTGGAGGTCCAATTTGTATTGAAAAGGGTAACGAGGTATATTTCTTAGCTGCTATCGATCGCTTTTCTAAATATCCCACTGCATGTTTTTATGAAAAAGGTAATTGACCAAATGTTTTAAAACTTTGTGGACATATACATTGAAAATCAATCACAGAATCCTCCGATCTATTCGTCTGGATCAAGAAAAATGTTTTGTTGGAAATCAAGTGAAGAACTTCTGCAATAAAAATAATTTCGAAATTATTGAAGCTCCGGTAAACGACCATTGTGCTATTGGCTTGGTAGAAAGGCTAATTCAAACGATTAAGAGTAAACTGGCATGTATCAATGAAGAAAAATCAGATAATAGCCCATTTCATGTAAAGTACGCATTAGAGATTATTATTCACCAATTGCGGATATGTGAGCAGAAAACAACGAAGATCTAGCCCTTCGAAGCACACTTTAGCCGAAAACCTAATACTCCGCTGAGCGTAATCTCCACTAAACATAAATTGTCTAATCTCTCAAATGAAAATATTGTAACCCACAATTTAGATGAAGACACAGCTACGCCAGAAGAAATTCTACCGGAAAATAAGTAGATAAATGGCTGCAAGTGCGACATAGGAGTAGAATTAGGAATGAATCGGGCTACGCGGCAGGCCCATGGAAGAGAAAGAATGATCACGGACGGCGAGTCTCCCTTTCTTCGTCCGGGTTCATGCC
This sequence comes from Convolutriloba macropyga, assembly GCF_964194025.1. Classification (NCBI taxonomy): domain Eukaryota; kingdom Metazoa; phylum Xenacoelomorpha; order Acoela; family Convolutidae; genus Convolutriloba; species Convolutriloba macropyga. The sequence goes on from NC_134482.1 coordinate 9,860,136, forward strand.
GGCCAATTGCGCTCACGGAACGAGCTGTACAGCTCAAATTGGGCCAAAAGATTCTCGGCAAACGACGCTCGAAGACGCATCTGGAGGGCCCATACAAGGTTCTTATTCCAGGCTTTAGTATTTTAAAAGTAAGCCCTACAACTTGACTCAAAAACTACAAAAAATGACCTTCTCACCTTGAGTTTGGGTCGTCCCAGCACGCTGTGCACTCTAAGCACTTGAAAAAACAATCAAGCCAGCAATATTACCAATAGGCCCTACCCTGCTCATCTCGTTTCAGATGAAAAATCATTGATTAGAATATATCAAAACATCTTCCAAAAAATAGCAGGACAGGACATGAAATACCATCCAAAGAATTGAAAGGAAACCTTGTAAGATTCTGGTAACGATTTACAAAAAACCGAAGCAAAAAACAAAGCGACAATTTCCAATTTCAAAGACTTTGGACACAAATGACCATCAGAAGCAAAAACCCCATTATATTTTTCTCCTCACAAAAACGGTTTTGCTTTAGAGAACCCTGCAGCAAGATAAGCTACTGATTAACTGGCAGTTTTCACTTGAAAAACACCCTAAAAATTGCTGTCACAAAACCCAACCGAAACAAAAAAATGATTAAATTTTTGAAACTAAACAAAAATTAAGTCAAGACCGTTTAACCAAAACCGGCAATTTCTTGCCAAAAAGTACAAAATGGAAAACCTTCAGGGTACAAGGGAAAATTTGGGTCTTATCGGAGCCAAACGGAGGGCAATACTACTCCAAATACAGAAAAAAAAATCAAATCTAAGGAAAGTGATAATTTCTTGAAAAATACTTTCAAAATTTCTTGTAATGCTAACATGTTTTCCTTAATTTCGTTTAACTTTGTAATAGTGTCGCTGCTCCTCTGAACTAAAAAAATCATATGTCAGAAAATAAGAAAAAATTATTAAATAGTTGCCAAAATTTGGGTTATTTATATCCCCAATAATTCACCGTGGTCAATAAAATTCATACTTGGTACCAATTGAAGCCTAAAAACAGTTTTATTGATCACTAAAAGTAAATATAAACTGACAAATGATTAAAAATTTGAACAATTATCAAAAAAATTAGCAAAATTTAATTGAAAGTTGCAAAAAATAAGGATATCCAAATGGTCAAAACCATTTCTGAGTAGTTTAAAACATTCATTTAACCAGTCAAACCTCGAAACCCCTATAAAACTGAACACAATTGAAAAACTTTTTGACAAACAAATTGCAAAAAAAGCGAAGAAATCTTTTATTAAATTTTTTGTGTTAAAGTTGGCACAAATGACAAAAAGAAACCAAAACAACAGCATTAAAAGACACTTCGCGTGGCATAATAGAAAAATAAACAAGAACCAACTTTAAATTTATAATTGGCAGATTTTTGTCAATTAAACTATTCAAAATTTTGTGGTGTTGCTCATAAAAATCTCATTGCTCCCTGATGATTCGGTCCCTGCGGATATAACCTCTAAAAGTGACAAAAAGTTTTTGAAGAACTTGATAAAAATTCCAAATCTTTTTGAAAAGAGGCTACATTTTTGGACGTCAAAACAATTAAATTGATTTTTTCTCCCTAGACATTATGTAGTAAACCAACTTTCGTCTTCATGCTCTGAACATATTTCGGTAGCGCTAAACAATAAAACAGGAAATAGTTTTTTTCAAAATAATTGACAAAAATTGCAATTTTTTTGAAATGAAAAACTGAAAAACATGAGAGAAAAATGCAAAAACTTTTTTTATCATTTTCAAAGCAAAGGATTCAGGAATTTTGGAAAAATTTATTGTGATACGAATCTTAAAAGAATTTAAAAGGGTCAAAAACCATAAAAAATTGAACCATTCTGCACTCAAAAATTACAAAAAGTGACATTCTCACCTTGAGTTTAGGTCTTCCCAGCACGCTGAGCACTCTCAGCACTTGAAAAAACAATCAAGCCAGTATTATTACCAACAGGCCCTACCCTGCTTATCTCGTTTGGTATGAAAAAATCATTGAAAAAATATATCAAGTAATATCCCAAAAAATAGCAGGACAGGGCATGAAATACAATCCAAAGAATTGAATGGAAACCTTGGAAACTCTTAGTTGACCAAAAGAAGAAATGGATAGCACAAGTTAAAACAAATTTCAAGTACTTAAAACTTGAACTAAAAAAATCATATGTCAGAAAATAAGAAAAAATTATTAAATAGTTGACAAAATTTGGGTTATTTATATCCCCAATAATTCACCGTGGTCAATAAAATTTATACTTTGTAACAATTGAAGCCTGAAAACAGTTTTATTGGTCACTAAAAGTAAATATAAACTGACAAATGATTAAAAATTTGAACAATTATCAAAAAACTAGCAAAATTTAATTGAAAGTTGCAAAAAATAAGGATAGTACCATTTCTGAGTAGTTTAAAACATTCATTTAACCAGTCAAACCTCGAAACCCCTATAAAACTGAACACAATTGGATAACATTTTGAAAAACAAATTGCAAAAAATAGCGAAGAAATCTTTTATTAAATTTTTTGTGTTAAAGTTGGCACAAATGACAAAAAAAATCAAAACAACAGCATTAAAAGACACTTCGCGTGGCATAATAGAAAAATTTCTGAACCACAAAGTCATATGTGAAAAAAAGAAAAAATAATACATAGTTGCCAAAATTTGTGACATTGATATCCCTTTAAATTCATCGTGGTCAACAAAAGTTACCCTTTGTACCAATTAAAGCCTGAAAACAGTTTCATTGGTCCGTAAAAGCAAAAATAAACTGACAAATGTTAACAATTGGAACAATTAGCAAAAACACTAGCAAAAATTAAGTGAAAGTTGCAAAAAATAAAAATATCCAGATGGTCAAACCTATTTCTGAGTAGTTAAAAACATTTCTTTAATCAGTCAAACCTCGAAAGCCGTATAAAACTGTAAACAATTGGAAAACTTTTTGATAAACAAATTGAAAAAATAGCGAAGAAATTTTTGTTTATATTTTTTGTGTTAAAGTTTTCTCTGATACCCGTGGATATTTCAAATTTCATTTTATCGTTTGATGCAGTAAAATTTTATATGATGTATTTAATTTAGTTCAGTTTATTTACCCTGATTAATATTCCACATTTTGATCATTTCTTGCTTTGAATAATTCAGTACGTCCTTTCTTGGTTTCCCGCTTCGTGATCAGACACGTCTGGTCACACCTTTCTGATTTGCCTACAAGAACTTGAGTTCGAATTTTCTTTTTCTTAATTCAAAATCAGTTGTTCTTCTCTCTTTTTAACTCGCACCGCAAGTAAGCGAAAGCAAATTAAGTCCAGATCTCGCTCCGCGAATCAAACGTTTGTAAGAAGTAAGCTAACACGTATCGCAAGTGACTGTTGAATTCAAATAGTGTACGACATGGCGCAGCAAGCAAACAAGCGTACAACGCTTGGTATAGATGCCTTTTGGGACAAGCCGACACCCGACCCTCCTCTTCGTTGGGAAAAATAGAGAGTGCAATACAAACTGGCACTACTTGCAAAGGAGAATATCATCCTCGACACTCTACTTGGACCGAAACCTGAGATGGTGGATCTCCCGTTGGAACCTATATATGAGCAGACAATGGTTGGCTCATCTGCACAATCGGAAAGAAAAAGAAATGCCCGCAACGCTCAGCATAAAATGAATTGGCAAAACAAGTGTCAACGACAAATCGAAATCGGCATAATGCATTAGGTGTGAAGACAAGCCATGATCGAGAAACAGTCTCTCTTCTCTACTTCATTATCGGGGTGGAAGGACGCCAGATCCTGAACTGCCGAAACCGGCATATAATGATTGATACATTGTCCACTGCAGAATTTTGGAAAATTGTAGAGGCTGCTTTCATACGACCTCGGAACATCATATTTGGTCGTCAAGTTTCCTTGATAACAACTTCGAAATGAGACTGTCGAGCATTTCTACGGTAAGCTAAAAAAAATTAGATGAAATTTGCTATTTTGAAAATAATAAGGAAACCCTAATACATGATGTATTCATTACTATTTTAACTGATCCTGAGATCCAAAAAGAACTACTTAAACAAACAGTAGAATCGCGTCAGGCGCTATACCTGGCCATTAACATGGAACTCGGGATGCGAAACCAACATCAGATTCAACAACACAATAAGAACCTCATCCCCGCCAGCGTCAATGCAATTCAATTTCCAAACAACCCCCGATCATCAAAGTGGTCGTTTTCGAACAATTTTCAGAAACCGAACATTCGCTCCTCACTATATTGTTCAAATTGCGGTGGGAACTGACTCCCAAATCAGCGGGATAAATGTATTGCGAGAGGTAAAACTTGCAAAAATTGCGGGCTTATGAACCACTTCGACAAGGTTTGTTGAAAACAAAAAAACGCGAAGCTCTAAAACACATAGCAAAAGAACATGAATACTGTGGATGAAGAGCGGCACACCGAAGATTCGGCGAATTTTCTTCAGTCGGTCATATTCTACGGATCCGACTACAGCAGCGGGGTGGACGATACGGTTGCTCTCACCGAGAATGGCAAAGCAAAGATAGATAGCACGCTGAGCACTCCAAAATCACTCTCGAGTCGAGTTGCATAAATCTACATCAAATTTTACATTTTATCCTCTGAACTACCCTGATATTAATCATATCTTTTCAAATAAAGATAAGAAGCCTTCAAAAAAGCGAATTACAAGAGTTCTACTCACTGGCGCCCCGCGCCCCGCGAAAACAACACCTACTTCCCCAAGTTCAAACCACAGCACAAATCAGCCCCCAATTTCTCCAAGTGCTACTCGCACAGCGAAACCCTTATCAACTCAAGCCCCAACTTCACCAGCACCGTCATCGAATATCAGTACTCCACTCACACCTAGTCTCCAACTTCCTCCTTTTGACAACATAGTAAATAAGGTCGTAAGCAAATCACTGATCGCAGCACTTACTAGCAAAGACGCCGTTCTAAAAGAGGTGCGCGATTGCATACTCACCAACAACGAAAGTCGCCTAAAAGAACTCAAGCCTTATTTTCATTCATATTGGAGAGACCTCCACGTCCGAGCAGCTCTAATTGACGATATACACGTAAGCCACCTAGGTAACTGGAGGATGATATTCATGGCCACGTACTGCTGGTGGCCATAACTGAATCGTAAACTTATAGTCAAAGCGACGGAGTGCAAAACTTGCACAAGAATTGGTAAGAACACTAAGTCTGTAACTCCTGCTAAACATTTTCGACCTCTTGTACCAAGCGTTGAACCGAATCAAGAAATTCAAATTGATTTTGGAGGTCCTATTTTTATTGAAAAGGGTAACGAGGTATATTTCTTAGCTGCTATTGATCGCTTTTCTAAAAACCCCACTGCATGTTTTTATGAAAAATCTAATGGACAAAATGTTTTAAAACTTTGTGGACATGTACATTGAAAATCAATCACAGAATCCCAAAACGATTAAGAGTAAAAATGGCATGTATCAAAGAAAAAAAAATAGCCTTAAATGCGCTTATAGCGGCTAATAGCGCTTTTCATGTAAAGTACGCATTAAAGATTATTATTCACCAATTGCGGATATGTGAGTAGAAAACAACAAAGATCTCGCCCCTCAAAGCACACTTTAGCCGAAAACCTAACACTCCGCTGAGCGTAATCTCCACTAAACATAAATTGTCCAATCTCTCAAATGAAAATATTGTAAGCCACAATTTAGATGAAGACACAGTCACGCCAGAAGAAACTCTACCGGACAATAAGTGGATAAATGGCTGCAGTGTGACATAGAATTACAATTAGGAATGAATTGGGCTACGCGGGAGGCCCATGGAAGAGAAAGAGAGATCACGGACGGCGAGTCTAGCTTTCTTCGTTCAAGTTCATATCGGCCAATCCCGCTCACGGAACGAGCTGTACAGCTCAAATGGGCCCAAAATATTCACGTCAAACGACGCTCGAAGAAGAATCTGGAGGGCCTATACAAGGTTCTTGCTCCAGGCTTCAGTATTTTAAAAGTAAGCCCTACAACTTGACTCAAAAACTACAAAAAATGACCTTGTCACCTTGAGTTTACGTCGTCCCAGCACGCTGAGCACTCTAAGCACTTGAAAAAAACAATCAAGCCAGCAATATTACCAATATGCCCTACCCTGCTTATCTCGTTTCAGATGAAAAAATCCTGATTAAAATATATTAAAACATCTTCCAAAAAATAACAGGACAGGACATGAAATACCATCCAAAGAAATGAATGGAAACCTTAGAAACTCTTAATCGACCGAAAGAAGAAATGGACAGCACAAGTTAAAACAAAATTGAAGAACTTGAAAAAAATCAAAACCGTATCTGTATCATAGGTATTCTGGTAACGAGAACCGCTGATTTACAAAAAAACTGAAGAAAAAATAAAGCGACAAGTTGCAATTTCAAAGACTTCAATTTCAATTTCTCCTGCTAAACAATTTCGACCTCTTGTACCATGCGTTGAGTCGAATCAAGAAATTCAAATTGGTTTCGGAGGTCTAATTTGTATTGAAAAGGGTAACGAGGTATATTTCTTAGCTGCTATCGATCGCTTTTCTAAATATCCCACTGCATGTTTTTATGAAAAAGGTATTTGACCAAATGTTTTAAAACTTTGTGGACATGTACATTGAAAATCAATCACAGAATCCTCCGATCTATTCGTCTGGATCAAGAAAAATGTTTTGTTGGAAATCAAGTGAAGAACTTCTGCAATAAAAATAATCTCAAAATTATTGAAGCTCCGGTAAACGACCATTGTGCTATTGGCTTGGTAGAAAGGCTAATTCAAACGATTAAGAGTAAACTGGCATGTATCAATGAAGAAAAATCAGATAATAGCCCATTTCATGTAAAGTACGCATTAGAGATTATAATTCACCAATTGCGGATATGTGAGCAGAAAACAACGAAGATCTAGCCCTTCGAAGCACACTTTAGCCGAAAACCTAATACTCCGCTGAGCGTAATCTCCACTAAACATAAATTGTCTAATCTCTCAAATGAAAATATTGTAACCCACAATTTAGATGAAGACACAGTTACGCCAGAAGAAATTCTACCGGAAAATAAGAAGATAAATGGCTGCAAGTGCGACATAGGAGTAGAATTAGGAATGAATCGGGCTACGCGGGAGGCCCATGGACGAGAAAGAATGATCACGGACGGCGAGTCTCCCTTTCTTCGTTCGGGTTCATGCCGGCCAATTCCGCTCACGGAACGAGCTGTACAGCTCAAATTGGGCCGAAAGATTCTCGGCAAACGACGCTCGAAGACGCATCTGGAGGGCCCATACAAGGTTCTTATTCCAGGCTTCAGTATTTTAAAAGTAAGCCCTACAACTTGACTCAAAAACTACAAAAAATGACCTTCTCACCTTGAGTTTGGGTCGTCACAGCACGCTGTGCACTCTAAGCACTTGAAAAAACAATCAAGCCAGCAATATTACCAATAGGCCCTACCCTGCTCATCTCGTTTCGGATAAAAAATCATTGATTAGAATATATCAAAACATCTTCCAAAAAATAGCAGGACAGGACATGAAATACCATCCCATCCAAAGAATTGAAAGGAAACCTTGTAAGATTCTGGTAACGATTTACAAAAAACCGAAGCAAAAAACAAAGCGACAATTTCCAATTTCAAAGACTTTGGACACAAATGACCATCAGAAGCAAAAACCCCATTATATTTTTCTCCTCACAAAAACGGTTTTGCTTTAGAGAACCCTGCAGCAAGATAAGCTACTGATTAACTGGCAGTTTTCACTTGAAAAACACCCTAAAAATTGCTGTCACAAAACCCAACCGAAACAAAAGAATGACTAAATTTTTGAAACTAAACAAAAATTAAGTCAAGACCGTTTAACCAAAACCGGCAATTTCTTGCCAAAAAGTACAAAATGGAAAACTTTCAGGGTACAAGGGAAAATTTGGGTCTTATCGGAGCCAAACGGAGGGCAATACTACTCCAAATACAGAAAAAAAATCAAATCTAAGGAAAGTGATAATTTCTTGAAAAATACCTTCAAAATTTCTTGTAATGCTAACATGTTTTCCTTAATTTCGTTTAACTTTTTAATAGTGTCGCTGCTCCTCTGAACTAAAAAAATCATATGTCAGAAAATAAGAAAAAATTATTAAATAGTTGCCAACATTTGGGTTATTTATATCCCCAATAATTCACCGTGGTCAATAAAATTTATACTTGGTAACAATTGAAGCCTGAAAACAGTTTTATTGGTCACTAAAAGTAAATATAAACTGCAAATGATTAAAAATTTGAACAATTATCAAAAAACTAGCAAAATTTAATTAAAAGTTGCAAAAAATAAGGATATCCAGATGGTCAAAACCATTTCTGAGTAGTTTAAAACATTCATTTAACCAGTCAAACCTCAAAACCCCTATAAAACTGAACACAATTGGATAACTTTTTGACAAACAAATTGCAAAAAACAGCGAAGAAATCTTTTATTAAATTTTTTGTGTTAAAGTTGGCACAAATGACAAAAAGAAACCAAAACAACAGCATTAAAAGACACTTCGCGTGGCATAATAGAAAAATTTCTGAACCACAAAGTCATATGTGAAAAAAAGAAAAAATAATACATAGTTGCCAAAATTTGTGACATTGATATCCCCTTAAATTCATCGTGGTCAACAAAAGTTACCCTTTGTACCAATTAAAGCCTGAAAACAGTTTCATTGGTCCGTAAAAGCAAAAATAAACTGACAAATGTTAACAATTGGAACAATTAGCAAAAACACTAGCAAAAATTAAGTGAAAGTTGCAAAAAATAAAAATATCCAGATGGTCAAACCTATTTCTGAGTAGTTAAAAACATTTCTTTAATCAGTCAAACCTCGAAAGCCGTATAAAACTGTAAACAATTGGAAAACTTTTTGATAAACAAATTGAAAAAAAAAGCGAAGGAATTTTTGTTTATATTTTTTGTGTTAAAGTTTTCTCTGATACCCGTGGATATTTCAAATTTCATTTTTATCGTTTGATGCAGTAAAATTTTATATGATGTATTTAATTTAGTTCAGTTTATTTACCCTGATTAATATTCCACATTTTGATCATTTCTTGCTTTGAATAATTCAGTACGTCCTTTCTTGGTTTCCCGCTTCGTGATCAGACACGTCTGGTCACACCTTTCTGATTTGCCTACAAGAACTTGAGTTCGAATTTTCTTTTTCTTAATTCAAAATCAGTTGTTCTTCTCTCTATTTAACTCGCACCGCAAGTAAGCGAAAGCAAATTAAGTCCAGATCTCGCTCCGCGAATCAAACGTTTGTAAGAAGTAAGCTAACACGTATCGCAAGTGACTGTTGAATTCAAATAGAGAGTGCAATACAAACTGGCACTACTTGCAAAGGAGAATATCATCCTCGACACTCTACTTGGACCGAAACCTGAGATGGTGGATCTCCCGTTGGAACCTATATATGAGGAGACAATGGTTGGCTCATCGGCACAATCGGAAAGAAAAAGAAATGCCCGCAACGCTCAGCATAAAATGAATTGGCAAAACAAGTGTCAACGACAAATCAAAATCGGCATAATGCATTATGTGTGAAGACAAGCCATGATCGAGAAACAGTCTCTCTTCTCTACTTCATTATCGGGGTGGAAGGACGCCAGATCCTGAACTGCCGAAACCGGCATATAATGATTGATACATTGTCCACTGCAGAATTTTGGAAAATTGTAGAGGCTGCTTTCATACGACCTCGGAACATCATATTTGGTCGTCATGTTTCCTTAATAACAACTTCGAAATGAGACTGTCGAGCATTTCTACGGTAAGCTAAAAAAATTAGATGAAATTTGCTATATTGAAAATAAGGAGGAAACCCTAATACATGATGTATTCATTACTATTTTAACTGATCCTGAGATCCAAAAAGAACTACTTAAACAAACAGTAGAATCGCGTCAGGCGCTATACCTGGCCATTAACATGGAACTCGGGATGCGAAACCAACATCAGATTCAACAACACAATAAGAACCTCATCCCCGCCAGCGTCAATGCAATTCAATTTCCAAACAACCCCCGATCATCAAAGTGGTCGTTTTCGAACAATTTTCAGAAACCGAACATTCGCTCCTCACTATATTGTTCAAATTGCGGTGGGAACTGACTCCCAAATCAGCGGGATAAATGTATTGCGAGAGGTAAAACTTGCAAAAATTGCGGGCTTATGAACCACTTCGACAAGGTTTGTTGAAAACAAAAAAACGCGAAGCTCTAAAACACATAGAAAAAGAACATGAATACTGTGGATGAAGAGCGGCACACCGAAGATTCGGCGAATTTTCTTCAGTCGGTCATATTCTACGGATCCGACTACAGCAGCGGGGTGGACGATACGGTTGCTCTCACCGAGAATGGCAAAGCAAAGATAGAACCTCTCAACATGCTCATCAAATTTGGTAATTTTTCTACTACACTACTCGTGAACTCCGGGAGCGCATGTAGTATTCTTAATCGATCACTCGCGTCGCAAGTGGTAAAAAGCAGTCCACACGCCTTCTGGATCCACGAGAAAGTCAGCCCACAACTCAAGAAATTCTCCAATGAACCAATTCACATTGAAGGAAAAATACAGTCCGCAAATACAAGCAACGGCTGGACCTCAGCCACTTTCACTGTCGTTGTGGAAGGTCTTAAATCTCTAATTGGCAGAGCCCTGTTTGATCAATTAGTTCTAGTTGTGACACAATCTTCATCACTTAAAGGTAATCTCGTCAACAACTTTTCCTCGTCTTCAGTATAAAAAGAACATATCGCAAAAAAATTTCCTGATCTAATCTCACGCGTTGGAAGATACAAAAATCACGTGGCTAAACCTAACTTTCACAAAGACTTTCAACCTAGACACCAAAGAGGTAGGAGCATACCCATTAATCTTCAAGATAAAGTCAATACTGAACTCAAAAAACTTTTAGATGAAAAACACATAAAAAACTTTCTAGTTGCCCCAATCAGTATTTTATATCCCCAATTCTAGTCACGGTAAAGAAAGACCAAACAATTAAACTTGCACTAGACTCAAAAATCTTAAATTAAGCCATTCATAAAAACAAATATCAAATGCCCAGTATTGATACACTTAATGAATCTATTTCTCAACAAATTAGTGCTCCTGCATCGCAAAACACAACGTATTTTTTACATTAGACTTGAAGTACGCGTATAGTCAATTGAACCTGGACTCTAATACAGGAAACCGCTGTAACTTTAATATAATTAGTGGCGATATGACAGGCATGTACAGATTTCAAACGGGATTTTTTGGGTTAACAGACATGCCGGCAGAATTCCAAAAAGCAATGGATTATACTCTTATTGGCCTAGAGAATACTTATTGTTTTCTTGACCATATTTTGATAGTAAAAAGGATCGGAGGAAAAACATTAACATTACGTCTTGAATTGTCTTAAACGGTTAGATGACGAAAATCTTAGAATAAACCATCCAAAAAGTAATTTCGCTAAATTAGAAATTTATTGGCTCGGATATCACATTTCACAATCAGGCATCTCGCCCATCGAGAGCAAGACCTCCTCTTTTTTGTATCTCGAAGCCCCAAAGACATTAGAGAAACTCCGTTCTTTTCCAGGCTTAGTGCACTATATCGTAAACTTATTCCGAACCTAGCTCAAATTAGTCATCCACTGCGTCCGTTGTTGAAAAAGTCATCTAAATTTATCTGGACCGATGTGCATGAAAATTGCTTTATCGAATTAGAAACTTCGAATTTCTCGGGCTAGTTTGGTCTATCGAATATCTTAAAAGTAATTTGCATGGCAAACAGTTCACAGTGATTACAGGTCACAGGGACCTTCTTTCCATTTTGAAGGAAAACCGGTCCAATAAATCGTATAACAGTCGCTTAGCTCGCTGGATTGATCGCCTACTTCCATTTCAATTTGATATTGAACCTTTGCTACGGGCAGAAATGGGATTACTGGATTATATTTCACGAGACCCGAATCAAAAAGCTAAAAAAGTGTCTGCATATGATGTTACACAATTTATTGCAAGCACATGACTTCGCACCACAAATCACACCTAAAATAGAATCTACATCGAAAGCCATTGATTTAATTTGCACACACGCTGCCCGCGTGCGTGCATTAGTATGATTATGATTTATCCCCTGCGCCGCGAAATCGAGCCCCAATTACAAACTGTAATTTAAACAATTTAAACTATGCACACCCCGCGTCGCAAATACCACTTAACACTTCACTCGCTAAGCGAAATTCAGTTAAACTTAATCAACCCTTCCAAAATTAGAATGAAAAGTGTTTCGCGAAGCTGGATACTTATTCCAATTAGCCTAATTTCCCGCCAATTAAGAGACATTCGAAACATTTCTAAAAGTCACTACCCAAAAATAGAATCAGTGCTCTTTGCCCAAAATCACTCTCGAGTCGAGTTGCATAAATCTACATCAAATTTTAAATTTTATCCTCTGAACTACCCTGATATTAATCATATCTTTTCAAATAAAGATAAAAAGCCTTCAAAAAAGCGAATTACAAGAGTTCTACTCACTGGCGCCCCGCGCCCCGCGAAACCAACACCTACTTCCCCAAGTTCAAACCACAGCACAAATCAGCCCCCAATTTCTCCAAGTGCTACTCGCACAGCGAAACCCTTATCAACTCAAGCCCCAACTTCACCAGCACCCTCATCGAATATCAGTACTCCACTCACACCTAGTCTCCAACTTCCTCCTTTTGACAACATAGTAAATAAGGTCGTAAGCAAATCACTGATCGCAGCACTTACTAGCAAAGACGCCGTTCTAAAAGAGGTGCGCGATTGCATACTCACCAACAACGAAAGTCGCCTAAAAGAACTCAAGCCTTATTTTCATTCATATTGGAGAGACCTCCACGTCCGAGAAGCTCTAATTGACGATATACACGTAAGCCACCTAGGTAACTGGAGGATGATTTTCATGGCCACGTACTGCTGGTGGCCATAACTGAATCGTAAACTTATAGTCAAAGCAACGGAGTGCAAAACTTGCACAAGAATTGGTAAGAACACTAAGTCTGTAATTCCTGCTAAACAGTTTCGACCTCATGTACCGTGGGTTGAACCGAATCATGAAATTCAAATTGATTTTGGAGTTCCAATTGTCAATGAAAAGGGTAACGAGGTATATTTCTTAGCTGCTATCGATCGCTTTTCTAAATATCATACTGCATGTTTTATGAAAAAGCTAATGGACCAATTGTTTTAAAATTTTGTGGACATGTACATTGAAAATCACGGAATCCCCCGATTTATTCGTCTGGATCAAGCAAAATGTTTGGATGGAAATCAAGTAAAGAACTTCTGCAATAAGACTAATATCGAAAATATTGAAGCTCCGGTAAACGATCATTGTGCTACTGGTTTAGTAAAAGGACTAATTCAAAGGATTAAAAGCAGATTGGAATGTATCAAAGAAGAAAAATCGGCTAATAACGCATTTCATGTAAAGTATGCATTAAAGATTATTATTCACCAGCTGCGGATATGTAAGCAGAAAACGATAAGGATCTCGCCCTTCGAAGCACACTTTGGCCGTAAACCTAATACTCCGCTGAGCGTAATCTCCACTAAACATAAATTGTCTAATCTCTCATAGAAAAATATTGTAACCCACAATTTAGATGAAGACACAGTCACGCCAGAAGAAATTCTACCGGACAATAAGTGGATAAATGGCTACAAGTGCGGCATAGAAGTAGAATTAGGAATGAATCGGGCTACGCGGGAGGCCCATGGAAGAGAAAGAGAGATCACGGACGGCGAGTCTCGCTTTTTTCGTTCGGGTTCATGCCGGCCAATTCCGCTCACAGAACGAGCTGTGCAGCTCAAATTGGCCCGAAAAATTCACGGCAAACGATGCTCGAAGAATAATCTGTTGTGCCTATACGAGGTTCTTGCTCCAGGCTTCAGTATTTTAAAAGTAAGCACTACAACTTCGGCGATAAAAGAGCCTGGGAAACCCATTGTCACTGTGCGAAATATTGACATAGCAAAATTTGGAACTCTTCAATAGAGACAGACCCCATTGAATGTCTATGCTGATCGACGGGGACCACGAACGTTTGAGAAGTTGGTGGAGGAACATATCCAAAGCCATATCAAACAATTCACGTGAAATCTCAAGGGTGATAAAAAGATGAAGCACCGCAGGCGGGAACCTGGTAGTGGGGTTTCATCTTCGAGATCAAATATCTCACGCGCGATGCGAGGGCGCATTCCAAAGATACCAAAATTCCCGACTATTCCAAACCAACAACAAGAAGAACATGCTGCCTCGACCAGCGAATTGACACTTCCACCACAGTCAGCATCATCGTCCACTCTACAGCAAATTCTACCAGCAACTTCCAATACGCAAGGCAAAAGAACATCAGATATGAACCGCCGTAACACTTCATACTACGGTTTCTGCAACAATTCATCCTCGGAATCAGCTATTTAAGCTCCACCAAAGTTCCCACGCCGAGCGGGAGACATTAAGAATTTCCAGCCTCCATATGCATCGGTGGTGGAGACCGTTCAGAACATTGCAGTTCAACAGCCCAAGGAAGTTAACATTTCCCGGGTTATCGGAGAAGTTTCGCCGCCTGCCCCGCGAGTACAACCGATAATCGATCAGGACGCCTCAACATTGGTGCGATCAATGAGTTTTGGAAGCTGAGAATCAAGAGATGTCAGAGTAATTATCTATTCATCCAAAACTGCATAAACTGTTAAACTCATAAATTTAAAATAATTTTATTTTTAGTTTTGATACCCAGTACATATACTGTCGCTATTTGTTTAACCGGTGACCAAGTATTAATTTGTAAAAAGTAATACTTTTACTATCTACAAGAAAAATTGCTGATTTTACAACTTTTCTTTCGTCGCAACAAGGGGTACGTGATACCCGTGTATACTTCATATTTCATTTAATCGCTTGATGCAGTAAAATTTTTTATGATGTATTTATTTTAGTTCAGTTTATTTGCCCTTCATTAACATTTTGCATTTTGTTCATTTCTTGTCTCGAGTATTTCAGTACATCTTTTCTTGGTTTCCCGCTTCGTGATCAGACGCGTCTGATCACACCTTTCTGATTTGCTTACAAGCACTTGGGTTCATACTTTCATTTTCTTAATTCAAAATCAGTTGTTCTTCTCTGGTTGTAACTCGCACCGCAAGTAAGCGAAGCAAATTAGGTCCAGATCTCGCTCCGCAATTCTCACTTTTGAAAGAAGTAAGCTACCGCGCATCGCAAGTGACTGTTGAATTCAAATAGTGTACGACATTGGCACCAATGACAAAAAGAAACCAAAAACAACAGCGTTAAAAGCCACTTCGCGTGGCATAATAGAAAAATAAATTATGACCGATTTTAAAATTATAATTGGCAAATTGCCAGAAATTAGCCGCAATAACGTCGTAGATCTGCAATCTCAAGAATATAGTAAAAGAAACAGACCAAGATAGAAAATTTTTTATTGTGTGCTTTGATCTTTTATTTCGATTTAAGTTGAGCAGAGAAACTAAGAAGTATTCTACCTCACCAGAAGACCAATTGAACAATGCCAGTCCAAACATAAAAACAACATCAAGAGTTGAGAAACCCAAACAATCAAACAAACTAAACAAGAATGATTGCTGGATCTCTTGAAGCTTATAGCCTCAAGGCAAATTTTGACTCATTTAAATATATCCATTAACCTATGCAGTGGTCAATGGATAAGTTTTACCAAAAATTTCTACTTTCAAGATTTACCAAAAATGCAAAAAATCAGTTTTCTTTTGCGCGTTTATCTTTGCAGTACCGAAATAAAATGGTCAGAAATTATATCAGAAAGTATGTCAAAGTAATTATATTATGCAAAAAGCCATTAATTTGTGACAAACGTCAGTTCAAGACTAACCAAAAAAAACAAAGTGAAAAAAAAAGAACTAACTGCACCATTTTGGGCTCAAGAACTGGCCATTTATCGAAATTAGGCCTTCTGAGCAGCTCTACCACTCTACGCATTTCAGGGAGTACCAAAGGCAGCTTCGGGCATCTAATGAAACAATGCTCACTGGGCCTTACCTGTTTATCCAGTTTTGAAATATCTAGACGAACATCGGAATTGAAATAGAAAACGAAACAAGAAATATGACTTGACAGAAATTTTTCAGGTTTCAAAAAGGTTCCAATTCAGTGTGCAATTTCAGTTAGATGCTAAGCCTATACATAATTCAGCTTCTAAACTGAAAGCTATTCAGCTGTTTAGTAATGTCAGCCAGCAATCTCTCTGATGAACTTTGATATCCTAACGCATTATGATTTAATGACCGGGCTTTATCGTTTTATACCGTTTCTTTTGTTTTGCTCTTTTGCCAATGACCGTACTCAATACGTTGCTTAATTTAATTCGCGAAAGATTTAAAATCCATTCAGTTGGAAGCGTTAATGAGAAAAGTCATCTGTCAAACGTGAAAATTGTGATTTATGTAAAACTGAAAACGGGATCAAAAGGTAAGGCGAATTAAAAAAGAGGGAGATCGCCTAAATGATAGCGATGTAGAGACTGGCGGCGGCGTTTAATAACGGACAGAAAACGAGAACATAGCCAGCATATATGCCGGAAAATAGTCACCGTTGGCGTGCTTGACTCACATTGGGATTGGAACAGAAAAAAAAGAAGAGATAGAAACTGAGAGTTTCAAGTGTTCTAAATCGGTGTGCAGTTACAAATAGGTCTTAAAAGAATACTTAATTTAGCTTTGAAACTGAAAGCGATTCAGCTTAATACTAATATCAACTAGCACTGGCTTCAATAAACTTTGATAACCTAACGCACTAAGACTTAATGACGGGGCTTAATCGATTACTCACGTTTCATTTGTTTTTGCTCTTTTGACTTTTGCCATATTCATTAGATTGCGCAATTAAATTGCGTGGATGAATTTGAAATCCATTCAATTGAAACAGTGAGTAGGTTAAGTCTAAAGTCAAGCGTGAAAATCGTATTATGTGAAAGAAAAAACGTGATCAAAAGGTAAAGCGAAATAATATCCGTTGGTGGGAGGCCTACGGCGGCTACATAAAAAGAGTACAATTTTGACTTTTTCACCGTGAATTTAGTCGTTCCCAGCGACTTCAGTAGTTCAACACTCGGCACCTTAAAAACTACTAAAACCATCTGAGGGCCTCTATTGCAACTTGATAACCGCCGAGCGGTACCTGTTGATCCCATTTTGGAGGCTCAAAGTTATGGAAAATGTGCGAGAACGTCTTACAAACGTCTTACAAAGTCAGAGCACCAATACAATCAAGACTCTTTGGATTGTGAGAAAAGACAGAGCACCAATACAAGCCATATTCTTCGGACTGTAACATGAGCACAATAATAGCCTGATGAAAAGACGAGGGCAGCTATTAATACTTCTTCAAATACCGAACAACTAAAAAATGAGCCCAATGGACGAAAAACGACTGGAAATGGTTATGCGCAGCCAATCCATCTAAAACACTTTTCAAGTCGAAGAGTCATTCACTGAACGCAGAGCATGGTCAAAAAAACTTCTCGCTCAGAAAAAGCAATTTTACTCTTTTGCTATTAGATTAAAACGCCGCCTGAACAAAAAGTACTTCCAAAAAAAATCTCAAGAAAGCCAAAACTTCTCTCCGAGTCGTGAAAAAAAAAGCTCCCCAAATACAATTTAAATTCTGAATTGTAAAACATTGTAGCTGCGAAAGAATGAACCTGCATGCCATATAATAGAGATAGAAACAGATACAGATCTAAATTGAAAAAAAAACGACGCCGCTCAAAAAAACTAGGTAAAACACATTCAGCGATAAATTAATAAAGATTGTTAAAATGCATTCCACAGAAGCCTCCTATTAGGGACCTTTACTGCACAAATGAGTTCCTTTGACCTTAAACAAATTCAAATTAAAATTAAATTTTAAAGTGCAAAAGTCATTTTATTGAGTGAGGTAAGTCACGTATGATCAAAGTCTAATCACGCAAAAACCAAAAAACTTTTGCTAAAGCGAGTGACAAATGACGTCACGCGCGCAAATGCCGTTGGTGAGAGGAAGAAGTCATTCAGAAAATTTGACATTTCCAGCTTTGCTGTGTGAACAAATGTAAAACGAAAAAAGAGCGTCAGACGACGAAACAAAAAACATAGTCGGAAGAATTCCGGAAGCGACTCGAAGCCTCAGAACTTCACTAAAAAAACTGTAATTGCAACGGAAGCCACTTACTTTTGTATTAAACCATTAACTCACTACCTCTCCAGGTCTGCTCTAAAAAATGGTGAAACTTAAACCACTGTCAACAAGAGAAACAAAATGCAGCAAAATTTTATATTATTGAACATGTTTGATAACGTTAAAAAATCCCAATAATTAAGATGGTCAAAAAGCTGATAGAGTGAAAAAGCTGACAAAGTTATCAATAGCCCTCAAATAATTCATGATTCTGATCTGAAAAAGATCGCGAAAGCAAACGGCGAATAATAATCTTAGAAACTAAGTTAATCTTTTCAAAAAAGAAAGCTCAAATTTAGGAATCAGTCAGAGAACACCTATGATTAAACTTCTAATCACAGCGACTAGGACAAAAAACAACACACACCTGTTCCTTGTTGTACATAATCTAGACAACATGATTTCATACCAAATCAAAAAAAAATCTGATAGAAGACATAAGCAGCAGAATATTCAAAAGCAAAAAATCGTTTAAATTAAAACCAAGGCCGGAAGAAAGCTGTAGTAATTAGTCATAAGTGAAAATGTTGGAAAAAGCTTGCTATCAAACTCTCTGTGCTGCCTTATGTTGAATGAAATCAATTCCAAACCAAAGAAATGACGAAAATCTAATAAAAAGCTGAAATCATTCATTTTTTACAACTGAAAAAATCACTATACCGAAAAAAAAGGTGCCAGGACAAAGCTAGAATGATACTAACTAGAATGTAAATATGGGCAAAATGTAAGGAACACCGTAACAAAAAGACGGCTTTTGAAATTTAAAAATCAATTGAAAAAATTCAAGAAAAACGAATACATTTTATTGTTCAGCATTCAAGACATAGAAAAGATAACTAGTCATGCGATACAAAGATCTATTCTCCTGAAGAGAACAAAGAATAGGAAAACGCAGAATTCTTAAATACGAACCATTGAAAAATTTTGCAAAAAAAATTGTCAAAGAACTTTTATGTTAAGACTGCATTAATGAAAATTTTAACTGTTTTTTCAAAACTTAACGCCAAAAAAAGATGATTTTTTTTGAAACGAAATTAAAGTCCCTCATGTTGCACAAAAAAACAATTTCTAGCAATTACAACCAAAATACAAACGAAAAACTGACGAAAATCGGAAAAAAACTACCAAAATCGGATTAGCATATGTACAATTTTAAGAAACAAAATTACATCGAGGTAGAAAGAGGCGTTGAGTATAGGAATTATCAAAGGTAAATTGCCATATTAACTGATTTTTGACAAAAAAACGGTTTAAGGATCCAAAAATGAAGAAATTAATATACAAAAAGCCAAAAATTAACTAAAAAATCAATAATTATGTGCCATTTTTCAACTTGAAACGCATTTTCAGGCTCTGCAAAACACTGTGGTATCAATTTCCGAGGTTGACATTTCAATATAGTGTCGAACAAAATTTATTTCTACAAAAAACCAAATTAAAAGCAAAAAAATTGGGCCACTTAGACGAAAAAACGGCTAAAAACGGTTATCTGTATGTGCAATTCAGTCAAAAACTACTTTTCAAAGTCAAAAAGTCATTCACTAAACGCAGCGCATGATCAAAGAACTTCTCTCGCATAGCAAAAATCTGTTCACCAAGACAGCTTTTCTCACTTTCGCTTTTAGATCAAAATGCCGCGTGAACAAATCTACTTCCTGTAAAAAAAAAACCAAGAGAAAACCAATACTCCTCTTCGAGTCGTAAAAAAACCAAGAGCACCGCAATATAGCTTTGCTCAGCTTACAGCTTCGCAGCTATAAAAAAAAGGAAACAAGAACACCGCAATATAGCTACGCTCAGCTTACAAATTCCAGCTGTAAAGACCGTGGATTAAAAACTCTAAGATTTGGCTCGATAGTAATCAAAAACATTCTTATATGGAGAATAAATTTCGAATGGGATGATAGATTGATATAAATTAATTCTTAAAATTGCATCACTTTTGAATTTAGTTCAAAAATTATGATTAGCTGTAATGAAACTATCACTAGGCAAAGTGTTGTAGTCCAATTTACAGTCTCAAGTCAACAGTTGTGAGTCCTAAGCTTGGATCCATTTGCACGTGTGGAGATACCATTTCGAGAGGTGGTTCTTTCGCATGATAGTGGAACCCCGTCTGTTTGCATTCACCCAGCACGGAAAGGCCAGGAGGTGTGATTGAAAAGGACTGATACCTGAAATGCAAATGAGCTTTCACGCAGAACAAATGCAGTCACGCAATAAGACTAAATAACAGCGGACATGCGTGCAATGCTTAACACTAAACTGACCAAACAAAAAATTGCCTCGAATAAAACAGAGAAAATCTTTAGACATTACACTCAGAGACGTCTCGTCTCGATAGAGTTCAAACTAAACAAGGTCAAACCTTTTCTTCCCAAAGAACAGTTGGTGATTGCTCTATTAAGCTCACATGACATCGCGCTAAAAATTGTCTTAATTAAAATGTTAATTAAAATGCCTTCGGTAATCGTTGGGCACAAAGTCTTTTAATTCAATTGATTAAAGTGTCATTATTTTACTTTCCTTATTGCTATAATTCTTTATTCAGAAAGCGATTAAATTCAACAGACATCATAAACATATCATGGGACAGACCATCGTTATTAGAAAAACTGACATTGATAGAAAACAACCACCTAGCGTCGCACGAACTGCTCCCAAACGACTGGCGCGCAGCTGGCTATGAGGCAAGGGCGAATGAGGGGGCGGGGAGGTGGAGTAAAAGGGGGTATGCTGAGGAGTGGTCCAAATAACATAAAACTTCTGCCTCCTCAGCCACTTGTGCGAACGTAAATTTAAAGAACAACCGACTAACGTCGGACTATTTGTTCTCAAACGACCGGCGGGCAGTTAGCTTCGTTAGCAGCTAGCTACAGTTTAGGCGCTACCTGCCCTCTAGGCGCCTGTTTATCCCGTTTTTGAGGACAAAAAGTAAAATGGGTCAGACGTAAAATCGGTCAAGCAAAAAATCGCATTAAAAAAAGACCACAGGACTAATATAATTGCTACAAACTTCGTTTGAGAGCAATTAATCACCTAAGAACTAAGTTCACTTCACAAAGTTCACTTTTATGCCTTCGGGATTTACCAGTTAATCAGGTTTTTGAGGACGGACAATCTAATCGAAAAAAAAACAATCAAGTGCAAAATCGCATAAAAACCAATGGGGCCCAAATTTGCCAAAAAAAAAATTGGTTTGAGATCAATTAATCAGAAGAACTGTAGCAACATTGATAGTTTTTGATACTTACTGTTGATATCTGGGTGCGTAGACTATAGCGATTGATTCAGGCAACATGCTCTGATAGCTGAAGTGTGTGTGCAGGTCCACACTGGATAGGAATGCTGACTGGGATGGGTGTGTGTGGATCCAGCCGAGGGTTATGACGTCATGTTTCTCTAGCACTTCGAACAGCTCCTCCTCATGGGATGTGAGGCAGGAGTCAGAGGTTCCCGACTGTTTCGGGAGAACAACAACTGTCACTGTGAACTGATTGTTGCTCTGAAAAAAACATGAATCATCCCCTAGAGGCGTCGGAATCGACTGACAACAAAATAAGTGATTAAGAGACGAACGCATTTTGACGGGTCGAGATTCGATTTACAGGTACAGGCCTAGGTAGTGACTTTTTCTTTTGATTGAAACTTCAATTTAAAAATATTATTTTGGAGCTATTTCGCGTAGTTGGTCATATAGAGGTCATAAAAGTGGCCAATGCTTGAAATCAAGTATCAGCCAACGAACTATTTATATTTACGAGGTGATCGGCGAAGAGCAAAAAAGATAAAGTAAAACAGAGTTGGAACAAAATGGAGATTAGGTAGTTTTCAAATTTTTTTAGAACTACTAAACGAATAAAAACGAGGAGACTTTCTATGAGAAATCAAAACCTGAGATATGCATGTTTTCAACACAAAATATAGGCTGCAGATGGCCCCAAAAATAGCCGCCACTGATTTCCATAATCCCGGTTTAAATTTTAAACAGTTTTGTTGTCATTTGGGAGTTGGACACTCAAGTTTCTAAGTTAGCATTCTTAATTTTTTAAAGCATTAGAGATGGTAACAAACATCAGTCTCATAGGTTTATCCCGTTTCTAATTTTGATTTCGTTTTTATGAGTTCGATCATTTTAGAATGCTTTGCTGGGCAACTGCTGTTTAAAAGCAGTTGAGTAGAATGAGCGCAGAAAACTAGCCTAGAGAAGTCAAAAAGATTTCACGCAAATACCGAAAACTTTTTCAAACTTCATTTCGCTGTACATTGAGTAGAATGAGCGCAGAAAACTAGCCTAGAGAAGTCAAAAAGATTTCACGCAAATACCGAACTTTTTCAAACTTCATTTCGCTCCATAAAGCTGTATCATTGAATAAACATTTCTTTTCTCTGCTCTTCAATTGGTTCAACCATTTGACCTAAGCACTTGATTTTACATCCTTGATACTATAACCGATTAACGTCGGGTGAATTGCTTTCAAACAAACGTCGAGCGGTTGGCTTCAGTAGTACCCAGCTGGGCCTCAAAGATGTTTGCCTTTAGGTGGGGGAGGGGTGGAATGTGGTGTCCAGCAATTGAGGGGGTAAAGCTATTAGGAGGTAGGATTTCCAGGGCTGGACGATAAGCGGGTCAAAACCGCCGAGTAGAGAGGGAGGAAGAAGAAGAAGAGGAGGAGGAGGAGGAGGAGGAGGAGGAGGAGGAGGAGGAGGAGGAGGAGGAGGAGGAGGAGGAGGAGGAGGAGGAGGAGGAGGAGGAGGAGGAGGAGGAGGAGGAGGAGGAGGAGGAGGAGGAGGAGGAGGAGGAGGAGGAGGAGGAGGAGGAGGAGGAGGAGGAGGCGGAGTGTCCTGGGGGTGCGTGAGGGGGGTTGACTAATTAGGAGAGCGCCTGAATAATAGCTGTTGAGAGGCTGACGGAGGCTTTTAATCAAATTTTTCAAAAACAGGGTCGCTACAATATCCGACTGAAAAAGCGGCGGCTATTAAGAAAAGCAAAATAATTAACTGAACTTAGCCAATTTTATATATCAATATATCAATCAATATCAATTGAATCAAAAATCACCAAAACCAAAAAAAGTCTAATTGGTTTTGGAACAAAACTCAGACAGTAAAGAATTCGGAAAAAATAATCCGCTAAAATGGCAACGAAACCAACTAAAAAGCTCCTAAAAAGGTAAAATCACCAATATAGCTCAAAATTGAGTCCAAAAGTATTTGTGATTGAGATGGTCAAAGGCTCCAAAATGTACAGTTACTTATTATTATGGTTAGAAAATCTATGTGACCCAAAAAAGTTAAAACCAAACAAACAGCTTCGAAAAAGCCACAGGTGAACGAAATTCGTGCTCGCGTAGCATTTCTTTTTACTTTTTACAACTACCTTTCTGTCCAAAAAGCCGCATGATTGAAAAAACGCTCTTTTTTCTCTGCTCTTCAACTCGTTCAGATGTTTGACCCAAACAATGAGTTTCCCTTACGACATTGATTTTTACATCCTGTTTAAAATGAACTTCAAAAAATTATTGATCAAAAAGATGCCCCATAAGTACGGCTTTTCAAGTCCTAAAAATTAGGAACGCTCAAATAGGCAGCTTAGAAAATGAGGCCGGGTGTTAAACATATCCGACAAATGTGGGACTAACTGCTGTCTCGACTGGAGGGGGGGGGGGGGGCTGCGGAATTCAGACTACGACCTTAACCAATACGCAATCCTGGCTTTGTTACTATCAGTGCGCACGCACAATTCAAATACTCGCTTACAATCCGCCTCCTTCCTAGCAAAATTTAGTTTCTAATGAAAGCAATTTCGAAAGAAACGTCAAGCGTGGAAAAGTCACTTGAGAAGTCAGAACGCTTAAGAGAGCAAAGAAAGCTTAAGAGAGCAATGAAATTTTCCAGAAAACGGTCAAGCTGAAATTTTGCATAAAAACACGTTTAACAAAGTGAGGGAGGGGTGACTTGGGGGGAGGGGGTCTGATGTGGTGGATTAAGATTAAGGAACCGCCCATCAGACCATGAGCTTGTCTCCTCAACAGTTCCGAAGAATCGCATAGTTAGAGACTAGTAAGGCGTGAGGCTCTTCACCTGTTTATCCCGGTTCGATGACAAAAAGTCACATTTGCGAGATAAAAAATATAAGCAAGAACTCGCATTAAAAGACCACATTACTAACATAATTTGAACCGTCTTCGTTTGAGACCAATTTATCAAAATCACATTCAAGAACGAGCAACTTTTGCCTGAAGCCAAATAACACCCCAAAACTTATCTTGAGTGGGTCGAAAAGGGGTGCAAATTCTGTCGCACGACAACTCTGTCAACATATCTAAAAACACCAATTTCACTAACTCACCATTTTTCCACAAAGAACTCCACAAGTCTCAATGTTTCGCTCTGTATTCCTCTCTGACAATGAAGCAAACTTCTCTCTGAGTATCGCTGGTACAAATAGAGGTCTCAAGTTCGCAGCGCTGCTTGCATTGCTAGAGATAGAGTTGAAGAGACTCGAACTATTGTTGGAGTTGTTTGTGGTCGATTTGTTATTGAAGGATGAGTCTTTTCCGTGACGTTGAGGTTCTGGAACTTGATTAGCCTCTGATAGAGCTCTTTTTCTCTCAGCCTCCTGAAAATCTTGGCTGATAATATAATCATATAGGAGGAATTTCACATATAGGAACTGACAAATCACTTGTCTTGTCTTGTATTGATAACGAACTAAATCTGTTTGCGGAATCACGCAACACAAGTTCATCTCCCTTAATTAAGACATCAACATGGCTGCAGAACAACCCACAGAATCCGGTCTTCTATTTCGGTCACATTCCTAAGTATATAAGTTAAGCTTCATAGAGAGAACAGAACAAATCCATGAATTGCAGTCAATCAATTTAACTTCTCTCCTTAAAGACCCCTTCCGTAACTTTAGACCAAATTAAACCGCAGTTTACAAAACAGAAATTATCCTTACTTAAGAGTGTACGTAAATAATGCAGAAAGACATAATAGAGAATAATCATACTCTCAAGTCAAAAGGATTTGAATTACAAAACAGAATTACTCCACGACTATTCAATGCAGTTGAAAAGTTTCATACTAATCTACAGAATTCGGATTCATAGTGAGTTGGATCTTTGTAACGTTTTCCATTTTTCGCAGAAGGCGTATTATTGAATAGAAAATATTAATGAATAGTACTAACTTTTCACTCAGGCGCATAACATTTCAAAAAACAAATATAATTAATTAAGTCACGCTATGACCATTAGCCCAATCGGACAACAAAGCAGAAGAAATTCCAACTGGGGGACTTCGCGGACTCGACACGATAATCGGCCCCGGATTTCGGGATTACATCCCAGATAGCATGAGAGGCATGGTTCAAAACAGCGGTCTGATCAGCAGTATCAAGAACAGCGGTATCGCTCTTAATTCAACAATCGATTATTAAAACCGTACCCTAATACCTAATTGTATATGTTTACGAAGAGATTCTTAACTGAGTACCAAGAAAGGGAGGGGGCGAGAATGTCTAAAACATTTGTGCTACATGACGCTGCAAGCAAATTGACGTACCATGAAAACCACTCAAATTTGAGAAAAATGAACAAGAGACTATAGCATTTTCAAGGTGGAATGTTGTGGCTTCTCACACCAAACAAACATATTTTGTTACGCCATAACTAAGTTAATGCGCAAAACAAAAGAAGCGCGGAGGGAGATCAACAAGGGAAAAGGTTTCAAATTAATTGTGCTAGTTCAAAACGTAAGTGTAACAACCAAATCTTTTCAAAAACGTCAACCAATATGACAACTTTTTTGAACAACTCTGTTTGACGACTTCGTACAACGACTTTGTTCAAATAGTTACTTCTTCAGTCGCAATGTCAAAAGATAGCCCAATTTCGTTATCTCAGGACAGCAGAAGGATTACTCCGGCGAGCATACGTTTTTGGCTTCTGTGGACAATACAGGCGATACCTCGTCATTTTTTATGACCTTGTTTCTTTTCTCAATAAAAAACGATGATATCATTACAGTGGACGATGACGAAAAAAATCAAGCGCTTACTCACTCATTGTAACGCATGATGCAGCCAACTTCACCAATACAACCAACGTTAACAATTTAGAGAAGGAATTAAGGCTCCGCTAAGCAACACGAAATGTGAAAGAAGCATTGTTTGATTTCGAACTTTTTAAAGAAAGATATTAGTAACGATAAGATATATAGCATAATATAGCCTTCTTATGGGCTTGTTGACTTCATTGTCAACAAATTCTATAAAATGATTAAATTTTATGAATAATACATAATGAATTTTGCTTAATTTATGAACAATATGAGCTCGATTTCAGTAATCAATTCAGTCGAAAAAAAAGCATTCAGAAAAAATTGAAATCATTTTTCGGAAGAGCCGTCAAAAATTGGTTCATACGATACGCATAAGTATAGCTACAGCACGAGGATAATTAAATTTGGAGTAAAAGCTAAAGCTTAAGAAAATGTCAAGCTTTTTACTCTGAACACAAGGTTCTTCGTGTTTCATTTTCAAATTAACGAGATTATTCTCAATTAATCCAATAGGTAATACAAAACAAGTGTTATTATAGAAAACCAGTTTTAAGTCAAAACCCCCAGAAATCCCTCAATGTATATCATTCAGGTTAAAATAACGATAATTTTCATTATTTCAGTTAATAATTGAAATTCATCCAGAACTTTCAATATATATCGGCAAAAGCTTCGATGATGACCTGAGTCATGTGCTCATAATAGGTCGTATAATAAAGAAAAAAACATAACGTCGGGCGAATTGCTCTCATACGACGTGTAAGCGGTTGGCTTTGTCAGGAGCTAGCTAAGGGAGGATAGCTGAAGCTTAATTGAAGGGGGTAACGGGTAGAGCGCGGGTCAGGGTAAGCGTAATGGGGGTGAAGTGAGTGAACTAGTTTGGGAAAACAAACTCTTGAGAATCGCACTGAATTGACGCCTCCTGTTGTAGATGTCGCACAGAACTGCAATTCGCAGGTAACGTTCTTGTGGTGCGGCGACCTTTTTGCATCTACGCCATGGTGAATCACATGCGCTCCCCGGGTTAGGTGCCAGGACAGGCACCGTAAAAATCGGGTAAAGCGGCAAGGAAGCGGATTATTCTGTGCAGTGCGGTCGTGTTGGACCGATGATGTTAAGTCCAGCCAGTTAGCTACCTCTACTGATCTTTCCAACAGGTCAATCACTTGCAGGTCCGTGGTCTTACTGCAGTTGAAAATGTGGTAACGTCATGTGGAGCTACATCACATTTGGGACAGCGGTTATCAGCATTGTTACCGATCCTACTAAAGAAAGTTTAGCAGGGGGCAGTATCCAGTTCTCGTTTGTGCAAATTGGATACGTGCAATTCGTGGCAGTTGTTCTTCTTCAGCTATCTTGTGTGGAGGTGTGCCTAGTTGCTGGCTGTCTTTGTTCAACTGAGTCCATGTTTGTCGGTGGATACTTTTGAGATCATTTTCGTATTCTTTGCGATTTAATTGCTCTTTATTGTTTGTGTGTTGTTTCTTGCGGTCCCTATAAGTATCACTTAGTGTCGGTCTTATGGAACAAAAACTGGTTGAGGAAGTTGTTTTATAATCAGCATGGTGGCTCTGATGAATGCTGGCTAGAAATTGCTCTGCAAACATTTCTGTGTGAGCGTTAACAGGCATCATTTCATCCTAATTGTGTAGGTCATTGATGTCAGACTTTTTTTTACAAAGCCAGTCAATGTGCCAAGAGCCATGTTTTGTTGTGTTTGCAGGTGGTTCCAGTTTGTATTGCTGATTGTGGAAGTCCAAATCGAAGCACCGTAGTTCAGAACGCTCCGACCAAAAACATTGTGAGTCACTGAGACTGTCTCTTTTGCGCAGCCCCAAACGCAACCACCATTCTTTTTCAGCATGTTATTGCGCTTTTGCAGTTTCTCTTTGGTGATTATTACATGTTCTCCAAGATTGAGCATACAATCGATGGTGACACCAATTACTTTGACTTTGGACTTCACTGGTATTGGTGAATTGCTGATAGTGAGGTGGGGGTCAAACTTGGCCTCCTTGCTCCAGGTTGTGAACACAGTTGCACTTGATTTCTCAGCTGTTTTCTTGATTCTAGCCAGTCGTTTAAAATAATTAGGAAGGGAGTTATCATGTCACGTCATTCCTGTAGGTTAGATGTAGGTAAAGTTACGAGGGACGTGAAACTGGGATTGCCTGATCCAAAACAAGATTCAATTTCTGTTAAATGATTGAAAAAAAAAATCGAAAATTGGCTTTGTTGGGCTCTTCATTCTCAAAACAGCAACCACCCTCCGCCTCATAATAACGTGACTGTGTAATTTCCAGCTGAAATCGAATGAAAAGGTCAAATTTAACAATACTTCCAAAAAAGTGCCCTCTCACCAGTACCTATCCATCTATCCATAAAAGCGAAAAACCTGGCTCACCCACAAACAAAAAAAGTTTATCACAGACACATTTGTGGGAAATATCATCTAATTTGCAGTTGAACTCAATTGTTAGCTTAACTTTTTGAATGAGACATCTTTGCATACATTTTCTCACTTAAAATTTTGCCTGATTTACTCCAGGTCACATATTTGCCGTTAATTCAAACTAGCATAGTTTGTTTTGTACGGCAATTGAATAGCGTCTGCGCAAATTGAGAGCGAACTATTTATCCGTTTTTGCCATGCACATTTCAATTCAACAGATAAGAAAGCCATTATATAGTGCCAATTCAAGTTTTCCTATACTTTCCTATTGATTTAAATGTAGGCCAAAACCATTATTTTAATTATTGATTTAGGATTTTAGTTCGCCTTCTAAACACGGTCACATAATTCAAGCACGCACGAAAAAGTCCTCTATCAATCCAAAATCGCAAGGCATCAACAATTACTTCAGGAAAACAAAACAAAGCAACCAGCTCGTTCCAATTTAAAACAAACCACGCTAAGTTAATCTGGAAATTTTAATTGGCTTCTGAAACAAACAATACCTCTTTTAACAACCACAATTAATTTTTTTACATTTACCAATTTCATATTTTTGTGTTCTTTTCGAATCGAAAATCAATGTAAAGGTCGATACTTCAGCGCTCTTATTTTGCTTTAATTCTCGTATTTTCACACAATTCTTACCAATATTCAGTGATTAAAAACAAATACAAAACGATCTTACACACAGCTTTGAAATTCAGCTCCTCAAATTAAACATATTGATTCGAAGTTCAATTCAAGCCACACAGCAAAAGCTGAATTGTTCTAAGTTTCATAATTTGAGTTTGAGACACAAAACTCACCACACAGTCGCATAAGCGTTCAATCTTTCTTCAAAATGCATTTAAACATTGAACATCATCATTTGTGTTTGATTATTCAGGCGGTTTTATTTCTTACAGTTGTCGTAGGTCACACAAAGGGCCAAACTAACCCTGGAGCAGCAAAATTCGACACTGTGGAATTTTGGGAGCAAAATAACGCAGATGAAATCGAAGAAGTTCAGAATATTGTTACGAGGAATTGGCAGGCTAAGAATCTTATCCTGTTTATAGGAGATGGTTTTGGACTTTCCGAGTTTGTGGCTTCCAGAATATATCAAGGTTTTTAATTTTTATCATTATCACAATTTTCATCTTTGGCACCCACCATAGTTAAGATAGACCGAAAAAACAATGTTCTTAAATTTTTTTGAATCTGAAACATGTAAATTAAAATAACCACTTGGTTAATGTTACATGTTATAAATTTATTAATCAAACATTATTATTTTCCAATTCATAACAAACTAAAGTTCGGTTTTCTTAAAATAGTTTAATAAAAAATATGTTTGAATCCTGCAACCCTTCTCTCTAAATAATGCTTTTCATCAGCAACAACCAAAAATTGCGAATTTTAAATTCAAAATACTTTCTGGAATGTTTCATTTGTATGGAAATTTTAGACAATTTTAAATTTGATCTAAAAACAAGGGGCATTGCTTCAAAGGGCATGGGATATTAGGTCAGGCTCGAATAGGCGAACACGTTTTTTTTATAGTTTTGTTGACACTAGGCGAATACCAATTGAAACACTTAATGAGGTACTTCAAAATCCACTTTACGCTATAAAGTCCCTACTGCGTCCCTAAAAATGTCTACATGATAATAGTTTATAAAAAAGATCATAATATAATCTTCAGAATTTTACAGCATTCATTTTACGTTCATCCAGCATGCATGCTAACATTTTTCTCGAATTTTCCTGCGTCCCATAACTAAAACTATTTAGGATAAAGCAATGAAATATTTAATCATGTTTTCCAATCTAGTCTCCGTATTTTTGTCAAATATGTTTGCACGAATGTTACCAAGGAGTAAAAATGGTGCATTAACTTGTGCTTTGCTTACTCATTTTGATGTAAAGACAATTGCTAGGGACTTATAAGTACTATAGCGAGGATTCTGAAGTACCGCATTTAGTGTTTAAATTAGCATTACCCTGATGTCCACGAAGCTTTTGTTCAAAACTTTTAAGTTCAAAACTTTTAGTTCAAAACTCTCCTAATGAATACAAAAAAATGCGTTTGCCTAATATCACCTTCAGAATTTAACCTCCTACATTCGTTGCGAGGCTGATTAGTAGATAGACATCGTTCTCTTTTCCGATGACTCGACATTTTATAAGTAAATTTTTACTTGAGGCATCAAGAGAACATCATTCAAATGGTTGATTTGTAATAATCTAATTAAATTATGACGCGAACCACACAAATCTTCGACAAAAATTCTAAGTGAATTGCAACAAAAAAAGAATGAAAAAAGATGCTGGGCCACTGAAAAATTTATCAAGTCAATGGTAATAATAAAAACTTAATAAAGTTGAAAATTAATCTAAGCATGAGTTTGAACAGAGACTTGTCTAAGTCTCAGCTCAAACTCGTGCTGAGATTAATTTTGCAAACTCTTTGTGTAGTTCATAGTCAATTAAAACGGTGTCCCGCGTTTTCACCCCTATTCATTTAACCCCCTATCATTTAACCTCGATTTATTCACCCCTATTCATTTAACCCCGATTTATTCACCCCTGTATCATTTAACCCCTCTATCTTTTAACCCCTCCATCATTTCACCCAGATTTTTATCTTTCTATAAAATAAGGATTATTAAATTAGCAATATGATCATTTAGCCATGCCTCACGGGCCATGGCCACGCCTCAGCGGCCCGAGCGACTTGATATGAAACTATCACAACCGTACGTGGGATTAATTTATCCACTTAATTATGAAACATGCCTTTAATGTCGACTGCTAATTGGCGGGTTGAAATGATAGAGGGGTGGAATGAGAGAGGGGTTAAATGTGATGTTAAAATATGCAGGGTTAAATGAATCGCCTCAACCTCTAAGAAACCGCCCTTCACACCATAAGTATAAATATAAGTCTCCAAAACAGTTTGAGCTGAAACAGTGAAAACAGAGCTGAAAGGCTCTAAGAGCACTTAATGCCCGCTGGGTGATACCTGTTTATCCCGTTTTGAGGACGAAAAGTCAAAAGCGTCAGACGAAAAATCGGTCAAGCGAAAAATCGCATAAGAAACATAGCCGGTAGAATACCTGAAACGACTCGAATCTTCGTGCATTATAATCTCTAACCTAACCTTCTGGAAATTAGAACATCAAAATAGACAAGAGAAAAAAACAAGTAGCCCAACAAACCATATTAAAGTGTTTTAAAAATGCCGACAATTTTTTTAG